>NC_056728.1:1224118060-1224134885 GCF_019279795.1 Protopterus annectens | reverse complement strand
CCCCCCTTCAGCACCACTCCACGTTCTGGTATTGGCAACGTACACATCCACCTGCACATCATACCCTGTGTCTCAGGATGTTATGCTATATGACTCGTGGACAGGACACACAGTGGTGCAAGCATATCATAGTACCTACTACATGTCAGGTACATATGGCATTACACAGTCCTCAGTTATGGGGCCCCTCATGTTCACTATTTGCTTACATACACAACATGCTGTCACAGAGTACTGTCCATGCCTAGATATCCCACGCCTACATACCTGGCGCCATTATTGCTCCACCAGCTCATACCGATACCAACCATATGGGTGTCTGTGTGGCGGATACATCATATGAGTGTCATGGCATCAGGATGCATGACACATGGTGCATGCACATCACCTTTGCATAGCAACATTCACCCACTGACTATCACATGGATACTGGCCCCATACATACATATCACATTGTACATGGTTGCTGTACACACATATGCCCCACACGGTCCTGTGGTTACCGTATTCCACTGTGGCATGGATACACTTCTGCAGGGCCACACCTATCTGTACTGTGTGTGATGCTGGTACATAGGTAGCCATTGAACCTGTGGCATACACACATCTACACATGGTCAAGGGTACAATACCACATTTATGGTGTACCTTCCACAACAGCTGCAAATTTACATGGCACAGCATTCTCATGCCACGATGTGTACCAGGCTTGGACAGTTTCCATATGTGGCTGACATACGGAAAACACATCTGTACACATCTGCATACCACATACGCAGGGGTGTCTTCTGCTCTGATACAGACCATGTCCTCTGCATTACTGATGCATATACTCCTCAAACATGACATTTGCGGTGGGCAGTGTGAACGGACTGCTCATGGATATGTGCACACACGCCACACTGCATGGGCTGGTCTTCTGTGTTACTTCCGCAGACACAACACACACCATGCTGTGGAGCATAGGTCCTGTGCACATCCCACAGGGACACACAGTGGCACTGTTCATGTGATACCTCCCTTGCTGTTTGGGTGACACGTAGTCATGGTACCACCACAGCAGCGGTACTGTGTAGACATGCAGTTGACACCCGCCTCTGCTGTTCACAGGACACTACCATGGGGAGGTGACACTACTGTGTACACTGCACATGTGTTTACATGGACCTGCCAGACTTCATTGTTGCCCACGGTGCACCTGCTACAGATCCTTTGGGCATGGTTACTTGGTGTCCCTTCCATTTCGGCTGGCTATGATGCTACTACTCTGTCCCATACCTACAGGCCATATGTATCCTGTTATTGTACATACCAATAGGCGATACCTCTGTTATACATGATATGCCTGTGATACTGTGTATAATGTCTGTCATATCCACCCTGACAGCTTTACATTACACATAGTTGACATATTATCCCCTACTGCAGGGCATACGTGCACGTCGGCCGCACATTACTTATGACATCGACGGTATATGCCCATACACATGTGTGCTGTGACAGTATACATACATGTCCTATCCCCTGCTATGGCACTTCCTTGTTGGACATCCACTGCCAGCATCGGTGTGTGGTCTGGCATTGTTCTCTCTAATGCCCCCCTGTGGCAGCCCTTGTGGTGTCTCAGCTGTGTACATGATGTCCCACTGCTGTGCACACGGTGTCCACAGTCGTTGGTATGCTCAGCAGGATAGCACTACATAACCACCTTTCACCACTCTCTGCATTATGGACAAGTGTCATTACTTACAAACACCATTCCCATACAGTACAGCTTCATACACATCATCGTTACACACCGTACATATCGTGTGTTCTACATACCTTGTCGGTGTTTCGTTCCGTGTTTCGTTCCGTGTATCGGTTTTCCTTTTTATTTCGCTTTCGGTTGTACACTGCTGGTTCGGTATGAGCATACGGTTTGAATATCCTGGGAGTCATCCTTATATCCGTCGATACCTGCAACATGTGGGTTCATCCCACCAATTGCTGTTCCTCAGTGAGTAATTGTGTGCATATCACCTGTGCATCTACTCCATTCGGAAATTACGCGTCGTAACTGGGGTATGGTTGGATTCCTCACTTGGGCGTTGGCTATTTGCCCTACCTTCATGGAGATGGTCTGTATTGTGTTATGTTATGTGTAACTGCAGCCACTATGTGTGGCGACAGGTACATTTCGCAGTGATGTTAGCCGTGGATTGTGTGTGTAGGGTATAGTATTTGGTTCGACATGTGGGTGTCCCTGTCCTGACGACGTCTGTTGATGGCGTATTGCATTCGGATGTGTAACATGGCTGTTGTATTCCTTTAAACAACGCATGCAAGTATGCATCCGCCTTTGATTGTGTTTCCCATGCGAGATGTTGCGGTTATGCAGATGTCATTAACTGCCTGTATGTTTGTGCTGCTATTATGGTTTGTATTCCTTTAATATGTACGGTGGGGGATATCGGAGGTTGTAGGTGATGGATACGGGTTGTGGGCCTTGCATCTCTACATACACAGTATGGTTGTCTGTGTGCTCCATCCCTGCCTGGAGAGTTGACAGTTAATTGTCTGTTGGTATGGGATTGTAGGTTGTGTTGTTGTCATGTGGTGTCGGTACCGCTTGCATGTGTGCTTGATGCATGTATTCCTCCATCACATCTGTGGTATATCAGCGGTTGTTTGTACGTGACGACTATCCCTTGTCATTCTGTCCCAGATATTTACAGTCATTGTGGTCCTGTTGTTGGGATGGACTGTTTGCCAGTGGTTGCCACCTATTCAGATGGGGATTGCTTGTTTGACACTTGTAGAACACACAGCGGTGTTTACGGGCCGATACGTGGCCACAGTCAGTACTGGGGTAGCACATACGTATTTCCGCGGTACATACCTATTGCTGTGTGACTTTGCCAACGTATCATTTTGCAATTAGCATATCGGTGTCATACATACGGGCATGAGTAGTACATACGTCCTTTCCATTTCCTGTGGAGTATATTCCTGTGCTACAATCTGGGACATTGTCACTTTGTATCGTTCTACGTCACAACACGCCTAGCCAGGGTGGGGCTCTCACTACTACTTTGGGACTACTGGTGTACATATGCCTGTGGCTAGTGTACCGTATGCCTACACATATTATTCCACTCTGCCTCTAACATGGCACCAACATACACATATTACGGAGACACACACATTACACTCACACAGCAACACACACGGCTCCCTCACCGCACACGTACACATACTACAGCACTCACAGGGACGGTTGCACACAGTACCTGCGTGGGCCGCGACACCGGTGGCGGTGTCTACCTCTCCCCTCATATCATCATACTATTACCCGCGCATGTACTGTTACAGTACTGTGGTCTGGCGATCTTTCCGCCTCGTGGTTATGCATTTCGGTATGTTGCCCGTTCCATGGTTGGTGGTATCCTCTTCTGTTGAACCTCCCGGATGCTCAGGTTGTCGTTTCACTATGTATACTATGTACAGATATCGTGTGTTACATCTCAGTCACCTTACATCCCTCTGATTCCCTGTCTTAAATGTAGTACTTATATGTATATGTGTACATATATTTCTATATATGTAATTATATCTATCTACATATATGTATATACACATATATATATATGTTTATATGTATACACCTTGCGGCGAACGTGGCAGCATACAGCAACGCCGTCTGCTGTAGGACCCGCGTACTGTTCAGGTGTTGGCGTTCCATGCTCCACTGGCTGTTGGGTGTACAGTGTTTGGGGGCTGCCTATGTTGGAGTCACACATGGGGCCACCCATACGGTACACTTTACGGGTGGTCATGTTTGTGTGCTGTCCATTTCACTGTGTGTGCAGGTAGGGAGGTGTCAGTCCATGGGGCCTACGCTGTCAGAGTATGTGCTATACATTCCCTCTTTGCCAGGGCATAGGCATATTGGGTACGCCTCCGTCTGCCTACTGGGGCTGGCACAGTGTGTTCCTGGTCCTGAACCCTCTGTGCCTGGACTGGCCTTGGCAGTTGTGGTGGGCTTTGTGGCCCTTCACTGTTATGTCCCTGCAGCAGCTGCTTCCGCAGGATCATATTATGTAGCATGGCACATACTATGAATATGTGGGCACATGTGCCTGGAGAGTACTGCAGGGCTTCACCGGATGTATCCAAGCACCGGAACCGTGATTTCAGCATCCCAAACACACGCTCTATGATTATTCTGGTTTGTGCGTGTGCCTCATTATGGCGTTCTTGCATGTGTGTGTGTGCATTTCTGATGGGAGTCATCATCCACGGCTCCAGTGCATAGCC
Source organism: Protopterus annectens (assembly GCF_019279795.1). Lineage (NCBI taxonomy): Eukaryota > Metazoa > Chordata > Ceratodontiformes > Protopteridae > Protopterus > Protopterus annectens. Next base: position 1,224,130,586 of record NC_056728.1, on the reverse strand, counting down.
AGCATCCCCCACAAGGTGGCCTTGTGGGATGTCCACCCTGGCGAATACCTGGTACAGCTGTGAGGCATGCCAGATATGGGAGTCGTGGTAGCTTCCGGGGCTGCCAGCACACATCCATGATAATGCCCTGAGCATTGCACACGACCTGGCAATTGATAGAGGGGAATCCCTTGCGGTTTATGTAGCGTCTACCCTGCTCCCCAGGTGGTGACTTGATTTGCATGTGCGTACAGTCTATCACACCCAGTACCTCCGGGTATTGTGCCACACGGTGGAAGTGGCACATATTGCTAGCCAAATCCTCCTGAGATCTGGAGAAGTATATATGCTCATTGGCATGTGGTAACATGGCATCCAGAAACTGGTGTAGTACCCTGGATGCTGATGCCTGTGAGATGCCCATTATATCCCCAGTTGGCCTTTGAAAGGTACCTGTGGCCAGTATTTGCAAGCTTACACATACCTTTGTGTCCACTGGGATGGGGTCCCCTCTGTTGTTTCTTGTTCTCAGGCGTGGCCGGCACAGCTCCACTATTTGCTGTAACGTGTCCCTGTCCACCCTGTAACGCTCTACTATCTCCAGGTCTTGTAGCCCCTGGTAGGTTACCCTTGGTCTGAACACTCTCTTTCTCCTCCAAGGCCTACGGTAGTTGTCGGCACCCTCCTCCACAACACCGTCTGTCTCTAACACATGCTGATGGATCACGGCCACGGCAGCACCCAACATGCACATTTTAAAAGTTCCCCGTGTGTTTACACCTATGGTGTGGCGTTTGAGAATACACGGCTGTGTGTTGTGTGCATTCACACTTTATACTATTGTGCTGTGCACCCGGTGATGTCATAGGGTGTGTCTGTACGGCCGTATCTGGGGGTTATCTTCCGTGTTTTACCGTTGGCACTGCAATGCTGTTGCCTTTGGTGTTGCATTACTCTTACCTGCAATGGATTACCTTTCGACCTTCCCTTACTATTTCTGCACGTTGCACCTACTATTTCATGGCATGCATCCTGCAGAGCCCTGTCATGTGTAGTTTCTGGGACATGGCATATCGTACGTTTTGTGTGCCGCCGCCGTTGTGCTGCCTGTCTAAATGGCTCTGCTGTGTCAGGTCTTCACTCTTTGAAATCTGCTACCTCCCCTACTTTCTTTGCATTCATATGCCTCCCTATCCCGTTTTGCAGGTTTCTGCATGCAGAGTTGTCAGCTGCCACCGATTGGCCTTCGTGGGTTGATTAGTGTTGATTGCTCATTATTACTCCAATTACACTTCTTCCGCATTTCCTCATATTCTCAACATCACCTTCCTGTTTCCGATGTTGTTTGCGGGGCGAGCGTCACATGACTGGGTTAAGGGAACGTAGTCATCCTTGTGCACATGCACCTCTGCACGCATTGTGTGCTCTCAGCTCAACTATTGCCCCACACGCCGGTCCTGCAGCTGTGATGTGCAATGTACAGCCCAGGTTTGCTGAGCTCCAATGTGCTTCCTCCTACAGTGGCACACCCCTCTGCAGGTGACATGTATTCCCTCTGAGCCACTCCTCGGTGTATTACCGCTGCGCCGTTTGGTACAGCCTTACGCTGGCGGGGGTTTTGCGATTCAGTATTATCTGCCTCATTTGCATGACATTGACTACTAATTCATAGTTACCACGCCAAACACTGCCGCGAGTCCCTGATAACCCTTGCACCGTGGTTGTGGCTTTCCATGCATACCATGGTGTATTATGGCTGTGAAGCTGCTGTGTATTACGCTGCTGTTTTATAACATTGTCATATTATTTCATTGTTTTGCACCTTCTGCAAACATGTCCTGGGGTTCTGCTGTGAGTTTCTGTGGACATACCATTTATGTTATTATTTACATGTTGTGCATGTTTTCTTTTGACATTCTCTGTGTATTTTGCCATTGGCATATGGTAACAGTGTGATACCTGAGGCTGACAGTCTTCCGTTACTCCTATGTTATGTTTGGGAAAATGTAAACCATTTTTTGGTTTACATTGCCGCGCTTATGCTACGCCTGCGCCACTTCGTGGATCGCTATATGCCTTCATTTGCATGGTGCAACACCGCACATGGGGTGTTTAGCATACCTACGCCGGGGCGGCGCAGATCCGGCGCACGCTGGTAGTGCACGTGGAATTGGATCGTACCTGAATCGCTCGGCGGACATATTTGGCGTTGTGACGCCTATGCTATGCGTGCGCCTGGCGCAAGGTTCATGAATCCCGGGGAAAGACTTGTAGTATAGAAAGCACACGGTTCCTTTGTTTACTTCTCTCTGCAGAGCCAGCTAATCTGTTGTAATCCAGTGAAATATATTCCTTTTTTCCGGTTTTTCTTCTTAGTACTGGATAGTTAAGTGTAGTTGAAGTTATTTTATCGAAGATTTGATGTTAAAAGCTTTGTAGTATCCACTCAGGGTTTAGATTTCCTCAGGTTAAGTAGAGAGCTGCAGTTCAGCAGTGCTTACAGAATGGCAGCCATCTTTGAATCCTGCCTGAAATCATTTTCGACTAAATGTAATTCGACCAAAAGCAGTAGACCCATATTTATATATATATATATATATATATATATATATATATATATATACACACACATATATATATATATATATATATATATATATATATATATATATATATATATATATATATGTGTGTGTGTGTGTGTATGTCTACATATATACAAACACACACACACACACACACACACACACACACACACACACACACACACACACACACACACACACACACGCACATATTTATATAAATACATGTCCCCTAATGTTGAATGACAGTACTGCACGATATGTGTGAGGGAACATCATATATATATATATATATATATATATATATATATATATATATATATATATATATATATATATATATATACAGCAGTACGTGGGTGCAAAATGGACGGTTGTGTCAGGTGTGAACCCCATGTTGGGAACATATTGCCCTTGTTTGTGAAGGTGGGATTGGTAAGTTAGGGTAGGATAGTAGGTATATTTCTGGAGGTAGGTTGGGTTGGAAGACAGAGAAGACAGCATACAGGGGCAGTATATGACACATGTGGTGGGTGAAAACCCTGGATGGGGAGTGTTGTCTGCAATGTGGAAGCCCATGAGCCCCCATATGGAAACAATGGGACCAAGGTCCCCCACCCATGGGCAGTCACAATATCAACGTCATGGCCCTGAAGGAGCTTGGGCTGGGGGCTGAGCAGGAGGAGCATGCACACTCTGTGAGTGTGTACTGAGGGCCTCAAGGTGCTGTAGCACATCCTCCAAGTCTCTGTGGAGCTCCCTATGCACCAGAACCTGGACCTGACTTTGGATGACAGGATCCTGTCTGTGTGTGCTCCGGGGGGGGGTGAACACCATCCCCTGAGGCAGTTCCACCTGAAGGTAGTGCAAGACCAGTAGATGAGGAGGTCCCAGGGTGGGTTCCACATGTGATATGGCCTGGTAACATAGCCAGATGAGGTGGGAGAGGTGGTTCTGCTGGCAACTGTCCCCCAAACATAATATTGTGTCACTGTTATAGAACATATGTGGGTAGTAATAGTCCACACATTTTCAGATTATATCTAACAGCATGCATAGATATCCCTATTAACTCAAAACAACAGCAGTCACATAGCAAACAGAACACATGCATATATGGAACCATAGTGGCCCTTACAATGACATGCAGGTGACATTGTCCATAACAGGCCACCAATGACAGTGTTTTGACATGGAACATGACTACAAACACATAGCACAAATTGTTGTACAATACGATATATGTCCCAATGGTAGGTCTTCTGTAGACATACCCATTGATTTGTGTGATCAGATTGTTGTTGCAGGTATGGTTGGAGGGAGACAGAGATGTGTATTAACAACTATAACCTTGGAGTATGTGGTCCTCAGACCTGTTTCCCTTTTTATGTCTTTCAGGCAATATGTTGAGGGAACGGTTGCCAATGTACACAGTGGAGGAGAATGATGTCATCATCTCATACCTGGTGTAGCACTACAACACCTTGTTTGGCCATACAGCCCATGATCTGCAGGAGCAGACTGCCCTGTGGAACAATCTTGTCCACAGGATAAACAATGTTGGCCTGCATAGCAGCAGTTATGAGCAGGTCCGACACTGATGCACTGATCTACTCTGTCATGCCCGTCTGCGTGCTGCTGAAGCCAGGGGGGACCAGCTTGCAACAGGGGAGTCATGCCATCCAGCCCCCCTTTGACACATGTTGAGGAGCTCCTTGCCAGCCTCAGGGCATCTGCCCGCCCACAAACACAACACCTGGCAGAGAGCATAGTGGAGGTGGGTGCTACCCACACAATGGCAGAGGACCATGCAGGTAAGGCCACAGGGCACATCAATAGACCACTGTTGTGTATCCATCCACATCTGTAGAGTTAGATCATGCATATATGAGATGAAATATATATAGTCTGTTGCTGCATTGTAGTAATAAACAGATGTGCATAATCTGTAGTATTGTGCGCTTGTACTGTTGTACTGTAATGCTGCACCCACCCTGTACTAATGCTACAGGTGTAGCTACTGACATCATATCTGTCACACAATTATGTAGGTCCCTCTGGTATACCTTCAGGCTAGCAGCCTGTAGCTAGAGAGTATGGTGTTTGTTCAGGTTTGCCAATACAATGGTCATGTTATGGCCATGGTATATTCCATGCACACATTTAACACACCTACCCATAATGCATGCTGTACATGTTCACGTATTGTTGCTGTTAACTGCACTGCATTACAGTGGTCACCATGATGGTGTACCTGAAGGGTATGTCAAACTCCTGCAATATAACTAACATCCTGTCATTGCAAAATGTGTGCACAGAGATGAACATAATGGTGGGACAAATGACCTACAGTAGGGGCATGTCTGAAACATCACCCTCATACAGTGCTACAACAGTGTATATACTACCATTACAATGGCAACTGATACAGATCTACACTACGGCATATCACAATACTGCAGTCCACAACCCTTACAACCTACAATGTGGTCCTAACATGAGCAATGAATGTGTAATATTGACTGCTACGTTAGAACAGCAAATATGGGGAATATATACCTTCACAAACACTGGAAGCATATGTGTGCATACACGCCAGATAACATATAGTGGAAGCAGCTGTTGAGGTACTGACAGCATGCATTCTTCAAGAGTATGGACTTTCCAGCAAGTACAGGTCCCCAATGTCACACCAATAAATGGTGTGCTGTCCAAGACATTTGGCCATCAAATATGCCCACTTAACTGTAACAGAGGCACCCATGGCTTGCATACATCTTACATGCCATGACATGGATCCCATACCCTACAGGTAGCACCCAGGAGTTGGACATGTAGCCATACCTCACCATTGCATATACCATGGCAAACAGTGCAGACAGTCATGTATGTGGTGAGGATGTATGGGACAGGATTAAAGTAGAAAATAAACAGATGGCCATCCACGACAGATGATGTCACATGTTGCAAATCGATCATGCAGGCTGCCTAGTACCATGTCACAACACTGAGGGAGTTACAGGAATGTCTAGCAAGTACTAGCTGTGCTGTACCCATGTCAGCAATTTCCTGGACTCTGCATAAGTGTAGCCCATGTGTCAGGGTAATCAGATGGGACCATTGTACCACAGGAAACATCAGTCAGGCCTCTCTACAGGTAGTGTATGCATAACAGAAAAGGTCCCCAAAAGGCATGGGTTGCAATATGTACTGGTGTACCAAGACCATGTTGGAAACCTACAGACAGTATCAATTAAGATACATGTGCTGTACAACCAATACCTCTCCCCACCTCAGGCCCACCATCCCCATCTGTACCTTGCTGGCGCCAGTATACACCTGTATGTTTGCCATTCATTAGCTGGAACTAGGATGGTACACATGGTGTTCAGTGTTTGGGACACTGCACAGTGACACACATGTTTAGGCCATAGTTGTCAACCATCTGCAAAAATGCTGAGGGTGGGGAGGGGTGTCATCATGACACAACAGTGCACTGAAGCAGAGATCCAAATGCTACAAATGGCTGTATCTGCACACAGTCAAGGTCAGGAACTGTGGCAGACATAACCCTGACTCCACAGCAATAGTGATGGCACTGTGTAATCTCAAAGGGATGTGCACATGAGTTGACCTTGCAATCATGCAGAGTTGAGGGGCATTTGTAGGGCAGACTGACCAAATACTGGAAAATGCAGATGGCCCATGCTAGTATACCCCTGCCAGGAAAAGTGACTGCTGTAATACACATAACAGTAGGTGCAACAAACCATCATGACAAGGGCAGGAACACATATGCACCCACAAAGTATATGCATCTCAATCAGCATCTGTACAACTAACACATTTGCTTGACACTGCATCTGATTGCACAGGTCATATGTCACATATGAGGTTTTTGTAATGTTAACATATGCAGTAATGTGGTCCCATGGCATACCAAGGAAGAGGGCATCATATTAATAAGGGTGTGTACACTCCCCATAGCCACAGTAAGGTTTGAAGTTTGTCAGTGTAATTGTATCATATTGGCCATACATGCACCGCTGATGAAAAATCTGTAAATCAGACATCAGGCATTCACAAATGACATCTGTCCACATATCATACCAGGTATGTGTTGGACAAACACATAAGAGCTGTGAGCAGCAGAGCAAATATAACTGACACAATAATACACATTCGGCAATGGTGTGTACATCTGTGAGGTATGGTGCACAGTACATGCCAGGGTGCCAAACAGTTGCACAGCAATACTGTGTACATTGGTGCAGTTCATAGGTTCATAGGTTAGTACTAAGCTAACTGCCATTGTGAGCCATTTTAAGCTTAGCCAATTATCCCTTGTGAGACTCAAACCCTGCACCTTGTGTTTGTAAGGCAAACACCTTAATCATTAGGCCACCCTCCCAGTGTGTTCCAGGGGAAGGGGCATCACCTACTAACACAACGCATGCATCACAGAGATGTATAATGTTGCTATCAGGGATTGACTGTAGCTGCACTGCATGTTGTTGAGTGCCATATGTCATGCATGTTAACAGATGGGTAATGGGAGTTCTGTGTGTAATACCTTTGTGCAACCTCACCTGTAAGTGTATGTGTGTGTGTGGGGGGGTATTTTGTCTGTATGTGCAATCTGGTAGAGTGGAGTGGAGGGGGGTTGATGTATTTAGGATGTGTGTGTGTGCATGTGTGTGTGTGTTTGCGTGTGTGTCCATGTATGCACATGCATGAGTGTGGGTTGTTCATGCCTCTCAACTTCCCTTTGAAATTGTGCAGTACATGGACATGGACAGACACATAAGACACCAGGAATACTTTTCTGAATGTAATCTCAGAACAGCTGATAGTATAATAAGGTCTGTAGCATGGAACATGCATTGGGAGGGAAACTAGACACCAGGGATACTGCTATAATTGCAATCAGCAGAAAGGTGAAAGAATACCCATGTATGCAGCACTACAGATGAATTGGGGTATTAATAGACAACACCAGAGAGTGTATCCAAATATTACTGCAGTCCACATAAAAAGTTAATAGAGCAACAGATCTTGCATCTACTGAACAATAGTTATGTATGACATTCCAGTGTGTGATATTATTGAGTGACTGTAGTAGCCCCTAATATATGGGGGCCATGCTGAAGATGTCTGGACAAACCCAGAGTGAACACTGGATGACATCATGAAGTCTTTGAAAAAACAGCTCCAATCAAGTCAAAGATGTAATGGAGTAACAGGTCATGTTTTCTGATCACTTTTCTAGGCAATTAAAAGAATAATACATTAATGATTGGCATTATTGACTGTAATTATCCAAGACTGATGCAGGATGGGGAACTTAAGAGAATAAACTAGGGATAGTCTGTAAACTCAGGTATAGGTAAGTATTATGGTGGAATGTCAGTGTGTGTGTGTGTGTGTGTGTGTGTGTGTGTGTGTGTGTGTGTGTGTGTGTGTGTGTGTGTGTATACTGTTAATCAATGATGTACAGTTCTTAAAGTGCCTATACGTACCCCGTCACCAGTGGCCATAGCAGAGGGACAGTTGGCAGTTGGTGGCATGGAACAGAACAGTGTGGTATCTATGGCATGTGTGTCTGGACACAATAGCCATAGCCAGATGTCCAGTACGGTACCACATAGGCATTTGTACAGGGGGTGCTCATTGGAGGGCTGCTGGTCATCATGCCCCTGACAGAAGTGCCAAATTTGGTACCACCAGATGCATGTTTCAGGCTGTCATGGAGGTGCAGGCACATATGGAACGGTACACCAGACAGCTGTTACTGACATCTGTGATCTTGCAGGTGCCTGCTGTTATTTTACAGAGGTCATGGATAGATGGTGGGACTCCTCAACTGTGGATTGTCAGTGCTTTAGCATGTGGTAGGAGTGGTACAACGGCGATGTGGACATAGGCCAGCAACACCAACAGCTGGAGGTCGATGTGGACGTGCAAGGACACCAAGCCGTTCCAGTATTGGCAATATCAGCCCCAGCACTACAGGAAGGGGTGTTGTCCACACCACACCACAGAAGGCCATGTGCACGTGGCCCTGGCCAGTCCCAGGAGGGACATGGTTCCAGCGGACATATGTCATCATCGATTAAAGTACCATATTGTGGCTTTTCCTGGACATGCCTGTGGAACCCCTGGCAAGCACAGTTCTCATGTCCATGGCTAGAGGCAGTGAACTGCACCCTGCCAGGTATGGTCTGTAGCTGTCCAACAAACACCTGTGTAGGGCAGCTACATGGCAGAACTATGTGCATGCATACTCACACACAATACAAACACAGCTAGGGCAACCCCATACCTACATACACCACATCATCATGGCCATATCAATAATTAAACCCCTTGACTCACACACATGCTGTCAAATGTATGGCTCAGGCTAGGTCTCTGGCAAACCAACACACCCTGTGCATATGATGATACCTGTGCCACATCCCTGTCATCCATAACATCGATGCAGGGACAGGCTAATATGGTTCTGATGCACACGGTGACTGTACTACGGTGTACCAACGTACTGCTGTATAACATGTCAGCAGTAAAGTTTAATACTTACATGTCAGGAAGAGTAGCTGTCCAGCCATGATGCATTATGGCTGTTATTAACACTGAGGGATTGTGGTCTCTATAATGTAATACATTTGTGTTGTAGGTATCCATGTGTCAGCAGGAGGATGGTCTGTTGTCATATCCTACAATGGGTATGGCACTGTGGTGACACCTTGGCTGTGCCATAACCTGGGTATAGGTGAACACATGTCACAGGTCTGTATAACAGTTACTGCATGTGCCACATGGTTGATAGGTCTGGGGTTGGTGTATACAGGTGAGTGCATTGTGGCTGCTGTTAGAAGCCCTTCTACAGTGGACAATGGCAAGTGTACTGGGTGGTACACACCACATGTTTGTCTATAACACACACACAGAGGTTTTGGTGTTGATGCAATACACAGAGAATACTGTACACATGGATGTATCTACCTGTGCATAGAACACATTGTAGCCTATGTAATACCACCAAGCCAGAACAGGTACAACAACACATTGCCCGCTAGTGTAATGTCATTGATGATGGTACTGCCAGTATATATGTCCCCTTCTCCAATGTAGTGGAATCCTAACTCGGTAAACATAGGTGTGCTGGTGTGGGTGGCACAGCCCTACCCTTTGGAGGGTGATAGGTGCTGTAGAAATGCAGATAGTGTGATAGACAACTACCTAACCTGTTAACATGAATTGCACAGTATTATGGCTAGCTAAGTGGAGGGATACGCTCCACAGTAACTGCAATGATGGTGGCTGTGTCCACAAGAGCCACACCATATATATATATATATATATATATATATATATATATATATATATATATATATATATATATATATATATATATATATATATATATATATATATATATATATATATATATACCAACCCCAGTATCACTGCACACCTATACAGTGGGGAAGAGGGAATTTACACATCTACCAGTAGTTATGATGGAATGTATGCCCACAGGATGATACCTGTGAAATGTTAGCATATGCCAGGCACTTCTCAGACAGATGACATCCTGGGACATGTATATTCTGCAAACGGAAGTAGACTCCTTCACACACACACACACACACACACACACACACACACACACACACACACACACACACACACACACACACACACACACACACAAACACTCTGACTTGGCAACACTGGGACTAGACCCCTACTTAGGTATGCAGTGCTACTGAGGTGTGTGGCTTTAATTGCACACACCATACAGCTTTTAGGCTGAGGTGTGTTCCAGATTACATGTTACATGAAGAACATCCCTAGGCCTGTACAGTATGGTAATGGAAGATGTACTGGTTGTTTATGGACAATACATAGTGTGTCATACCATCATATATACATTGACAAACAGTCAGACGCACATCTGAGAGACCTGGCCTTATCAGTGCTAACTACCTTGTCAGTGTGTCGATTGTGTTACAGATAAGTTGCATACAGCACATGCATAACTGAGCTGGATAGTGTAATCAGTTACCTGTATGGTAGATGGTGACAGAGGTCCACATACAGTGGAAAATGAGCCATGTACCAGGGGTACCATGGCGTAAAGATAATATACCCAGCACCTATACCCCACAGTGGATATTGTACACACTGAAACCCATGATAACACTCTGACATACCCAACATCACACATTGACCTGGACTGTAATACAACCCCTTCTCCATCTCAAGATTGCTACTATTGGGATATGCAACTAATGCACATGCCACATGATTTGTAGGGTGATGCATTGTCATGCCTCTCCTACGGTCAGCAACATCACTATCCCTACAGTGTGGCAATGCATATTGTAATATGAGAATGTGGCCTCAGAATGCTGTACCCTACATATAACACATGCAGACATGCACATAATTGCCAGAACTCAATGGGTATCCCATGCCTATCAACCCATTTGTACAACAGTGTTGTGCTGGTACTGCAAGGCCCAGATAGCCATTAGGGAGAAGAGCATAACAAGGTACATGTAATATCTGGTACAGCAGCAGGCACATCTAACTATGTCAATGGGGGGTGCAGTGGGTGTGAAGGGCCTCAGGGTATTCTCAACTACAGGTCTACAAACACACAGACACTGATATTCTCAGTAATGCACACATACACATTTGTCAGTACTGGGGTGCATCAGTGCGGGTGTTCATAGATGTATATCACGCTATTGTCCATGGAGAGATGGGAAGTGTAGGGGATGTGTGCACAGTGGTATCATACCACCTGCCATGTGCCAGCAGTCCATCTATCAAAAGATACCACTGGGTGATACTCAGGGTGAGAGTGACATGCATCAGCCAATCATCTGGGTGCCTCTTGCAGAGGGCCAGTGAGGTGCGCCAGTTGACATGTATGCAGCATGTATTACATAACATGGTCAGCGTCCGTCTTGGAGACCTGTACCCAAGCATGTTCTGTGGTCTGTGGTAGTGTAGTTGAGGTATCCATGGCATGTGCTGCGTACAGGGTGTAGATTCCTTGATGTGGCATTCATAACACAGCTGGACAGACAAGTCAGTGTCAGTCAGGCATAGATTGCCTGTAAGTAGCCAAGATGGATACGTGACATCTGCACATCTGTATAGAGGACAGACAGACATCAGCTAGCCAACTAGCTATGCAGCAGGATGAATGTTTTGACAGATAGACGTCCGACACTGATAGGTATGCCATTACTACATGACGGCAGCCCTCAGTGACATGTGCTATACACACAGTAATCTACAGTAAGTTTCCACATGTCAGATCATTATCCAGTAGGAAATATTTAATGAGACACAGCTCACACACCAGGAACACGACAGTAAGGACTCAGAGTCTGTCTTTGCATGCAGGGGTGTTTGGTTCCAGTTCTATAATCTGCAATCTACTTTTACTTGGAAAAGCACTTTCAACAGTAGTAACGTAATGATACACTACATGCCAGTGTGACTACATATAATCTGGGATACTACCCATGTATGTAACACATTCAAACTTAAAAGAGAGTTGTACAAGCCATATACACTCAGGTGTCCAGACAGTAGACTCACACCACTTGCTACTGTAAAGTCAGCACATAAAGCATGTTATGTACATGGCATTAAATACACTTATTAAAGATGGCATTACCCTGCTATTTTATCAGACCGGAATGTGAGCACTGGTTACCAGGGCAGAGCCATGTTTAACAGGTTTAAGCATTGCTGCAATATAACTGCTAAACACATTTGTGCACTGGTAAGCGTAGCCCACACAGTGTAAGTGTCTGTACATTTAACCATACATTAGCAGCGCATACCATCTGGCAAACCCACTAAAAGCTGCTCAAAACTGCCTTAACCACTCTGTATCCAGCAGCCCTTGTTCTGCCCAGCAACAAACTAAACAG
>NC_056728.1:1224085560-1224115560 GCF_019279795.1 Protopterus annectens | reverse complement strand
AATATGTACAAAGGTTGACAGAGTTGTGGCTGGAGGCACAAACACAGGGCCAATATTGACATGTTGCTGTGATAACCTCATACATTTACTGGTGTAACATGGTTTGTTATTTGTCCTATGAGAGATATCAAGTCAATAACTCACATGGCTGTCACCATGTACTGACTGCAGTCCTCAGACTATGCTTGTGCAGTTCTAAAGACAGGTAATCTGTGAGTAACACAACACACGTAAGACTCCAAACACTGGCCAGTCTGCAGATAGCCCTACAGGTGGGAGTTTCCTCAACCACATAATACTGTCATGACAGATATTAAATCATGTAGACCAGCCATATCCACACAAACCCTGTTAAACCAACATTACTTCAAATATAGAAGACCAAGACTTACATTCTGTAGTCATATCTGGAACATCCCCTCCAGTTTGTTGGCCTGTCTCCACAGTGTATGTTGTTAGAGGTATATCCCACTGCCATCTGGGATGCTGTTTGCCAAACACTGACATGAAGTCCTGCTCACAGTGAATGAAAAGGGCCAACACCCACATTATGTTCCTAGTTATAGAAGTGCGTTTCCATGCAATTGGCTATGGGAATGTTACCACAGCTGTTCCACATGCAATCAGCTAGTGAGGGACTGCAATTCGTGCACAGGCCATCAGCTGATCATGAGCATCACTTACAAAATACAAGCTGCTGCCTAAGAAACGCAGGTGTACTTCTCCACATCTTCAAGAGAGGGAGTGAGAGAGACAGAGACAAAGTAAGACAGGGAGGGGGTAAAAGAGTAAAAGCTAAGTATGATTGTGTCACACACTTACCAGTACAGGGTTTCAACCCCCTGCCTGACTATATATTACTATTACATTTCTATGCAGTTATTGCATGCACCACAGAGCTTACATGCTGGAGAGCTCTCCAAAGGTTTATTTGATGGTGAGTGACATTAGCAACATTGATAAATGTGGGATAAGATAGGCATAGTAAATGTGCCTGTCCACAAGAACAGTCAAGGACAACACAGCTATACCTTCTCAGGGACTCACAAACATTATCACAGATGGCATGGTCAGGATTAGAATTCCTAACTAACTAGTTTCCTACACTACAGTACTACGCAGGTATCACATGCACCACAGAGATTATCAGGCTGATATATGGGCAAAGGGTATGTCAAGGTGTTTGACATCAGAAGGCATGCTTCAGTAGGGCAATGGGAGGTGTAGTGAGTGTGAATGGCAACCAAATCATTGATCTCCACACACACACACACACACACACACACACACACACACACACACACACACACACACACACACACACACACACAAGTTTGCCAGTACTGACTTGCATGGGTGCATTGCTTCACAGGTGTGTAGTGGTTGACTGTGCCAGAAGGCTATACAAGGCTAGGCAAAGGGTATACCTTAGCATCAGGCAACATGACAATGGTCTGCAGTGTGGCTCAGGGATGTAGTCTCTGGATTGGCCCACACATCTGGGTATTGTATTCACCATCAACTCATATGGGTTACTATTGTGAGTGGCCAGTGCTGTGCAATGCTTGCCATGTATGTGTTCTATATTCCATAACATGGATGGTGTCTGGGATGTGCACATGTCCCACATGCATGTTCTGTGACATGTGGAAGTGTACCTGGGTTATCTGGGGCATGTTGTGTGGACAGATTGTTATCATCTGATTTGCCATTCCTGACCTCATGTTGTGAGACCTGGCAATGGAAACCAGGTTGACCCTGCACCTACATTGACAGCATGATACAGGTATTCACTGGTGTTAGTGGCATCTGTCCATACAGGGCATGTGCATAAGGCATTGTATTTCCTTTGTGGGTTACATTTACTCAATCTACAGTTGTTGCAGGCATCCAGTGGGGAACATAGCAAAGGACAATGGTATGCAATGATTTGCCTATTGTAGGGATGGGATAATGTGCCATGTCCTCTGTAGTCCACTGCAATCACACCATGGTTACTATCTGTGGGCAATATGCAGGGAACTACCTACATAGTGGTTGTTGCCTAGCCAAGTGTATTTGTGTATGAGACATGGGTGGAAAGTGTTCTCTGGGTAATACAAGGGTTGCCTCTATTGTTCCCCAATCCATGATGTCACATGTAGGGGTATGGATTGTCTACACCAGCTTCTCTGCTGTTTAACATTTGTTGTCCTTGTAAGGGGGACATTGTGACATATAATAGGCCCACCATATAAGAAATTTGCAAAACCCGCTCCACTATGAGTCCTGTTATTACACACTCAGTGCTACCTCCTCACAGGATACTGATGACAAATACACACACACCAAGTCTCACAGTTCATAGGTTTATAGGTTCATAGGTTCATACTAGGCTATTTGCCCTAGGGCATTTATAAGCCTAGCCAGAGTGTGTTTGGCTTTCGCCACCCATTTTAAATTAATTTTGCTATGCCCTTTTTCGAGGTTAGTATACTGTGCCTCTGTCTAACAGTGACACAGAAGTGATACCCGGGGTAAACCTACAATCTCCCATCCACGCATCAAGATTCCTCTTGAAGAGAGTCAATGAGGGACTCTGCCTAACCTGGACTGGGATTTTATTCCAGAGTGAAGGGAGCCTCTGGGTTATGAATCTGTCCCTCCAGCATGTCCTATTTATTTCAGTGCTGAGGTTCAAGTCTCTCGAGCGCGTGGCTCAATGGGATTTGGATTTTCTGAGGTGCAGCATGTCCATTAATTCCAGGTTGGACATTGCTTTATACGTCAGGCACAGATCGCTTCTGAGCAGGTGGTGTACCACTGAGTAGAGCTGGAGTTTCTTTAACTGGGCAGCATATGGCATCTGTTTGAGCCCTTTGATCCTCTTGGTGAGGTACGTTTGGGGTCTTTCCAGTTGCTGCAGGTGTCTGGTAAGGTACATCCCAAAAGGTGCATTGTACTCAATTATGGGCCTGATGAGGGATGAGTAAAGAGGCACAATGAACTCCCCTGATCTAGATGTGAATCCCATCATGATTAGGTGGGCTATATAAAATGTTTTTCTATCCACTTTGGCCACGTGGTTGTTAAATGAGAGATTGCTATCAACTTGGGTCTCCAGGTCCCTAATTACTTCTTCTGTACTTAATGGATTACCACTTATGTGGTAATTTGTGGGCACTTTGTTTTTGCCAAAGGGGATGACTATACACTTTTTGGCGTTTAGCTTGAGGCAATGGCTCTGGCACCAGTTGTCTGTTTCTATGAGGCCCTTTTGGAGGATGCTTGTGTCGGCTGGAGAGTCGATTATGATGCCCAGTTTGCAGTCATCTGCGAACTTGGTCAGCCACAGTCCTTCTGTGTTGGCCTGTACTTCCGAGAAATATATACCAAACAAGAGAGGCCCTAGGACTGAGCCTTGTGGGACGCCACTTGTAACTGGTTTGGAGTCTGACATGGCTCCAGCAATTCTAACCATGTGTGTTCTGTCCTTGAGCCAGTTTGCAACCCATCTACTGACATAGGGGTTTATATTTAAGCTGGTGAGCGTATCTATAATGCCCGAGTGGGGTATTGTATCGAAGGCTTTTGCAAGGTCCAGGTAGGCTGTGTGGACCACCTTCCCCTCGTCAATGGCCTTGGTGATGGTTTCAAAGAAATTGACCAGGTTTAAGAGGCAGGATCTGCCCTTAACAAAGCCAAACTGGGTAGGATCCAGTGTCTGTAGGTCCCCAATATCTTTATTTATGAGGTCCATGATGATCCTTTCCATAGCTTTGCAGACCAAGCTAGTCAGGCTTATGGGGCAATAGTTTCCAGGATCCGTTGAGGCACCACCTTTGTGGAGAGGGACCACTGTTGCTGTACGCCACTCTTTGGGTACATATCCTGTAGTAAGGCTGAGATTGAACAGTAGTTTTATGTTTGGGTTTAGCTCTTCTTAGAGTCCATTTCGGATGCGGCCCGGGACACTGTCTGGTCCCATTGATGCTGTGTTTTTTTGCTTTGGAGAGGGCGGCTCTTACCTGAGAATCTGAGATGTCAGGGGGCAGCACTCTGCTGGGATAGATATTTGCCCTTTTGGGAGGGGAGTTTGCGCTGAACCTGTCAGCTAGGATGTTGGCAATGTCTGTGGGTTCGGTGTATTTTTTGTCATTTTGGATTAATTCTGAGCATATCTGGGAATTCCCACCCAGGTTCCTAACATAACTAAAGAAAGCCTTGTGATTATCCTTAGTGTCCTGTGCAATATTTCTCTCGAAGCTGGCCTTAGAAGATTTTATGAGTGCCCGTAGTTTTTTGCTAATACTGATCAGAGATGCCTTCCCTTTTTGGGATTTTGCTCTATCATGTAGTAGCTTCCTCCTTCTATTGTATAATTTGTTTATGGCTGGGGTCCACCAGACAGGACATCTGCCTTTGGAGGTTTGGGTCTTGGTTTTATTTGGGATTGCATGATCCATGCATTCCTGAAGGTGTTCATAGAATGCGTTTATAAAGGATTCTGCGGTCTGGGCCGTATTTCCCACAGGCCCGGGGGCTTTGAAGGATTCCACCTCAGTTTTGAGGAGTGTGAAATTTACTTTAGAGAAGTTTTTCACTGTGGTTTTATGGGCATGGGGTGGGGTCGGGATGTGAATATCCAGTGAGATTAGTTTATGGTCTGATCTTACCAGTGAGGGATACACTTCTGGTCTGGAGCATAGAGTCCCCATGTTGGTGATGATCAGGTCCAGTATGTTTTCCCCTCTTGTGGGAGTGGTAACAAGTTGTTCCATAGCATTTGAGTTTATAAATTCTAGGAACCTTTGGGCTAGGGTGTTGGAGCTAGAGTAATGCTCCCAGTCTATGTTTTGGTAGTTGAAGTCACCCAATATTATGGTGTTTGGAGAGACCTTCATATTTTCCAGTGTTCTCAGGAAGGCCGAGTGGAGTTCCTGGGTTTGGGAGGTGGTCTGTAGCAGGCTATAAACTGGAAGGCAGTTTTACCCACTGTTAGTTGCACATGGATAGTCTCTGATGCTTTGTGCTGTGCCACCAACCTGGAGGTGTGGGTATCTTTGACGAATATTGATACTCCCCCTCCTTTTGTGGTTCGGTCCAAGTTTTGGGGCTGAAAAGCATGGTATGAGGTATAACCTGGTAGTGCTGGGGTGCTCTCGGGAGCCTTGAACCAGGTTTCTGTTACTGCACAGATGTCAATGTTCTCCATGCTAAGGAGAGTTTCGAGTGCATGCATCTTGAGGTTTAGACTTCTGGCGTTGAGTAGCATTATTCTTAGTTTCTTATCCCTTGTGATACCTATGGAGGTGGGTTTGTCTTTTGAGCCTTGCCTAAAAAAGGCACTATGGGGGTAGCAAGAGCCTTTGCCAATATCCAAAAGCCCAGGGGTGACAGGTGCAAGCCGTCCCTAGCGAAGCATCATGGCTTGTCCAGCATGTCATCCCAGGCTGACAGGCATTGGATCCCCTTTGAATGACACCAATAGTTAAGCCAATTGTTGAAATTGATCATCTTGTCTTCATATTGTGGCATCATTCTTGGTGAGGGTAAGATGCTACTCAAGGTCAGGGTCATACCAGCCTGGGCTACATGCTCAGAGAGCTCCTCTATGTCTCTTTTCATGTAGTCCAGGGAGGTACGTCTCAGGTCATTCACACCAGCATGGACAATGACTGAGTCATATTTGTACTTGCCTTGGAGTGACCTGAGTGCTTGTGTTTTGTGGTGGATCCTAACGCCCGATAGGCAGCTCACGGTGACCTTCTCCTTGTTCAGCCTGGTGAGCAGGACGTCAGTGTGCCTGACAATAGAGTCACCTATTACAAGTGCATCAGGTGTGTTGTTTAGCCTTAAGGGCTGTGACTGTTCAGCACACTGGCTTTGTGAGCTATGTGTTGCACGTGTTTTGTTTTGGGGTAGCGGTTGCTTGGGTGTCTGCTTTGGAGGTCTCTGCTGCTTAGGCAGATTTTTATTTAGAGCCTCCGGGTATGTTTTTGTGTGTTTATGTGTTTGGTTTGCTGTCGTGGTAGGTCTATGTGAGACTGGAATTGTAGTGAGTGTGGTTTCCTTCTCCTCCTGACTGGTTACACCAGTACTGAGTTGAGAGAGCTTAGCCTCCAGTTTGCTATATGGTTGCATCTCTCACATGTGTTGGAATTTGTTGGGAGGAGGAGAGGGTTGTCTGTGTACATGAGGCAGTTGTAACATTGCCTCAAGATTCCCAGATTCAACAGCTGGACCAGAGAGGAGATTGACAACTGACCTTTGGACATGCTAGAATAGTATTGGGAATTCCTTTATAATTGAAAAAAGGGCCAATGGGGAACAAGGTACTCAAGGGGAGTTTGTGAGGGTGTAGTGCTTTTAATTTTTTAGTGCTGACTTATATAATTGCTTTAGTGAGCAAGTGCCAGGTAACTTAAATGCAATGTGTTACAGGTAACTTAAATGCAAAAACGACAAACAGTAACTTTCTTTCAAGTGAAACAAGTTGCCATGTCTGGGATTAGAACTCCTATCTAATTTGTACATCACACTATAGCATTGCGCAGTTATAGCATGCACCACGGAGCTTAATAGGCTACTCTTTCACCAAAGGTGTATTTCAAAGTGAATGACATCAGCAGGCTTGCCAAAGTAGGGCAATGAAAATTGTAGTGACTATGAATAGCCTCAAAAGCATTTATCCCTACCCATACAAACAAAGAAACATACACACAGAGTGTCACAGTTGCCATGTCTGGGATTAGACCTACTATCTAACTACTACATCATAATATAGCATTATGCAGTTATAGCACGTGCCACAGTGATTACTGGGCTGCTTTTCCCCCAAAGGTGTATTTCAAGGTGATTGACATCAGCAGGCTTACCAAAGTAGGGCAATGGAAATTGTAGTGACTGTGAATAGCCTCAAAAGCATTTTTTCCCTACCCATACAAACAGACACACATACAAACAAACAGAGTCTTACAGTTGCCATGTCTGGGATTAGAACTCCTATTGAAGTAGTACATCACACTACACCAATACGCAGTTATACCCTGTGCCATGCAGATTACTGGGCTACTTTTTACCCAAAGGTGTATTTCAACATGAATGACATCATCAGGCTTGTCAAAGTTGGGCAATGGAAATTGTAGTGACTGTGAATAGCCTCAAAAGCATTTATCCCTGAAAATACAAACAAAGACACACCTACACACACACACACACACACACACACACACACACACACACACACACACACACACACACACACACACACACACACACACACACACAGAGTTTCACAGTTACCATGCCTGGTATTATAACTCCTACCTAAGTAGTACATCACACTACAGCATTACACAGGTATAGCATATGCCATGTTGCTTACTGGGCTATTTCTTCCCCAAAGGTGTATTTCAAAGTGAATGACATCAGCAGGCTTGCCAAAGTAGGGCAATGGAAAGTGTAGCTCATAGGTTCATAAGTTCATAGGTTGGTACTAGGCTATCAGCCCTAGGACCTATACAAGCCTATCCATGAGAATTCCCTAGCTATTTCTTCCCACAATATTTACTTCCCTGGACCCCTGTCTAGCAGGGAGACTGACGTGATTCCTGGGCTGAATTTCCTATATCCCATCCAATCGGCAAGGTTCATTTTAAAGAGGGCCAAAGAGGCACTCTGCTAGACATGTATGTGCAGTCTATTCCAGAGTCTGGGGAGTCTCTGGGTCAAGAATCCATCCCTCCAGCATGCTTTGTTCATTGTGATGACAATGTTTGGATCCCTGGAGCATGTGGCTCTGAGGGATTGGGATTTTTTATGTGTAGCATGTCCAACAGCTGTGGGTTTGACATGGCCTTGTATGTTAAGCAAAGATCACCTATGAGTAGATGATATGTGACAGAGTATAACTGGGTGATTTTCAGATGGTCAGCATAGGGCATCTTCTATAGGCCTTTGATTCTTTTAGTGAGGTATTGCTGCAGCCTTTCTAGTTGTTGCAGATGTCTAGAGAGGTACATACCAAATGGGGCATTGTATTCTATACTGGGTCTACTGAGAGATGACTGCAGTGGGACAATGATCTCCATTTTTCCTGGATGAAAAGCCCTTAGTGATGAGGTGTGCCACATAGGCAGATTTTCTGACTGTTGTGGTGATGTGGTTTTTGAAGGTGAGACCACTGTTTGCCTGTGTCCCTAAGTCTCTTATCACACTTTCAGTGTTTAGTGTACTGCCACCTATGTGGTACTTAACGGGTACATGTTTCTTCCCAAAGGGGATACCTATACATTTCTTGGCATTGAGATTTAGCCCATGGCTCTGGCACCAAGCATCTGTTTCTGTAAGGCCCTTTTATAGAATATCCACATCATTTGAGGATTCAATATTGGCTCCCAGTTTGCAGTCATCTGTGATCTTTGTTAGCCAGAGTCCCTTAGTGTTGGTCTGTACTTCAGAGCAGTAAATGCCAAAGAAGAGCAGTCCTAGGACTGAACCCTGAGGTACTCCAAGTGTCAATTGTCTGGAGCTGGATTTCAAGTCACCTACTTTTACAGTGTGGGTTCTGTCAGTAAACCAGTTGGCAACCCATTCAGTGATGTAGGGATTAATGGCCAGCTTAGTACATTTATCTATGATTCCAGACTGGGGATGGTGTCAAAGGCCTTGCAGAGGACCCGATAGGCTGTGTGGACCGCCTTACCCTTGTTCACATCTCTGGAGATTGATTCAAAGATGTCAATCAAGTTCAGGACACATGACTGGCCCTTCACAAACCCAACCTGGGTGGGGTCCAGTGTTTGCAGGTTGACAATGTCTTTGTTTATAAGTTCCATGATAATACATTCCATGGCCTTGCAGATCAGGCTTGTAAGACTGATGAGGCGGTAGTTCCCAGGATCCAAGGTGGATCCCCCCTTGTGGACTGGGATAACTGTAGCTGTACGCCACTCAGTGGGCATGAAGCCTGAGATGTAGCTATGATTTAACATGGCACGTAGGTGAGGTGCCAGTTCATTTTGCAGTTCATGTAGTACACAGCCTAGGATGTTGTGTGGTCCCATGGATGCTGTTTTGTTAGGTCTGGAGAGTGTGGTTTTTACCTGTGTGGCCATTATTACCGGAATCTGGCAATCTTTCTGTATTGAGATGACCCCTTTAGGGGGTGGGGTGTACTGTTGGCAATAAATCGATCTGCCAGGATATTGGCAATATCCTTGGGATCAGTACATTTAATGCCATTCTGTTGTAGCTCAGAGCAGATCTGAGC
The DNA here is from genome assembly GCF_019279795.1 of Protopterus annectens. Taxonomy (NCBI): domain Eukaryota; kingdom Metazoa; phylum Chordata; order Ceratodontiformes; family Protopteridae; genus Protopterus; species Protopterus annectens. The sequence continues at coordinate 1,224,106,307 of NC_056728.1, read as the reverse complement.
ATTGTCATTTAGATTCTGGACATAGCTATAGAACGGCTTGTGGTTGTCTTTGGAATCTTTGGCTATATTATTTTCATAACTAGCTTTAGAGGAGTTTATGAGGGATCTCATCTTCTTACTAAGGCTGGTAAAGGACTTTTTTGCATCCCAGGAATTTCCTCTTTTCTGCAACAGTTTCTTCTTTTTGTTGTAAAATTTGTAGTAGGAGACCACCACATTGGTTTCTTTTACTTGGAGGGGAGCGTCTTGGTTCTATTTGGGATGGCACAATTCATGCACAAGTGGATGTGCTCGTACAGTGCTTTAGTGTAGGATTCAGCAGTCGACCTTTCAGTTCCCATCTGCATGGGTGTCATGAAGTTTGTCATGTCTGACTTGTGTAGCATGAGGTTGGCTTTGGAGACATTTTTTACAGAAGTTTTCTTACTGTGTTGTGAGGTAGGGATGTGCTTGTCAAGAGTGATTAGCGTATGGTCACACTGATTTCCCATGTTGGTAATGACTAGGTCTAGGATACTGGAACCTCTGGTGGGACTATGGGTTAGTTGATCCAGGGCATTGGGAATTATGACTTCCAAGAACCGTTGGGCACAGGTGTTGGTACACGAATAGTTATCCCAGTTAATGGCAGAGTAGCAGAAATCACCCATTATTAGGGTGTTTGGTTGTATCTTAATATTTTCCAGTATGTTTAGAAAGGTGTAGTGGGAATCTTGGAACATTGTGGAAGATCTGTATCAAGCTATACAATTTGAATTGCAGTCTTAAATAGTGTTAGTTGCACCGTGAGAATTTCAGATGCATTGTGTTGGGCAAGTAGCCTGGTGGTGTGAATATCCTTGTTTAACATGGACACTCCTCCACCTTTAGTGTTTCGGTCCTGGATTGGTGGCAGACAGGTGTGGTAAGAGCTGTACCTAGTATTGCAGGGGTGCTATCTGGATCCTTGCATCAGGTCTCTGTTACTGCACATATATCAATGTTCTCCATTTTTAGGAGAGCCCAGTGAATGTGAATGGCCATAAAAGCATTGATTCCCTAAACACACACACACACACACACACACACACACACACACACACACACACACACACACACACACACACACACACACACACAAAATCAAACACAAACACACAGAGTTTTATAGTTGCCATGTCTGGGATTAGAACTTCGACCTAACTAGTACATCACACTATAACATTACGCAGTGATAGCATGCACCATGGAACTTACTGGGCTACTCCTTCCCCAAAGGTGTATTTCAAGGTGAATGACAGCAGGCCTGCCAAGGAAGGGCAATGGAAATTGTAGCGACTGTGAATGGCTTCAAAAGCATTGATCCCTACACATGGAAACAAGCACACACACACACACACACACACACACACACACACACACACACACACACACACACACACACACACACACACACACAAAGTTTCACAGTTGCCATGTGTGGGATTAGAACTCCTACCCAACTAGTACATCACACTATGGCATTACACAGTTATAGCATGCGCCATGGAACTTATGTGGCTACTCTTTCCCCAAAGGGGTATTTCAAAGTGAATGACATCAGCAGGCTTGCCAAAGTAGGGCAAAGGGGAGTGTAGTGACTGAATGGCCACAAACGCATTGATCCCTACACACACACACACACACACACACACACACACACACACACACACACACACACACACACACACACACACTTACCATGTCTGGGATTAGAACTCTGACCTACCTAGTACATTACGCTATAGCATTACACAGTTATAGCACACACCATGGAGCTTATAGGGATACTTTTTCACCAAAGGTTTATTTCAAGGTGAATTACATCAGCAGACTTGCCAAAGTAGGGCAATGGGGACTGCAGTGTGTGTGCATGGGCCGTAAAGCATTCATCTGGAAGCAGACACACAACACTCAGTCACACACAGGTTTAAATTTAACAGGTACTTGTATACAGCTGCTAGATGAATAATGACTTGCACAGTCATATTACACAGTTATCACAAACACCACAGACACTATAGTGTTGAGGAATACCAGAGACCAACGTCTACAGTGATTGACATTTGCACATCATGTGGTTTTAGCCAATTGGATGAGTGCTGGGTGGGACAGGTCTTATGAATGGAGGCTATTTGTCACTGTCTGTCACTCTCTTCCACACATCTACGTATGTGTAAGTTTTGCCTATTATAGTGTGTTGTCCTTGGATATATGTATGTATTCCTATCCAATGTGTGTGCAAAGCATGATTACTGTGCAATGTGGAGTGTGTGCACAAACATCTGTGACTGTCAGATATGTATAGTCCACTGGTGTTGCCAGACATGGGTTTCATTTCTCTAAGTGTGGGAGCATTCCCAGTATGACCTTCTGTATTGAATGTGTGAATCCATTCCAGCTAGGTTGTACTCCAGTGCAGGCTTCTGTGTTCTACACCTACAGCTAGAAACCTGTTCCTGTAGGATATCTGTAGATCAGTTGACAATATGGGGTCAAAATGGGCAAAATGGATAGTGGGTTACTGTAGGTAATTGTGGCTGTGCTACTTTTGCTACATGGTTTTGTTGTTAGCAGGGATATTCAGACATGTGTACTGTTTTACACTGTGATGTTTTATGTCATCAACTACTGTCAGGTATACATATTTATTTACAGTAATTACCTGGGGAACACAGGGTGAATGAATCTGTGTCCAGTATTGTTGTCTGCAGCCTACATATTCTTGCTCAATTATGCCATTCTGGAGAGGAAGCTGCAGACACTTGCTGATGGGTCTGTGTAAATGGTTCAGCACCTTGGTACAGTGGTGGCTGAGGATTCCATGCTTGTACATCCATTGATGTCACAGTATGGCCATATCCTGCTGTGGCCATACCTCACAGCTGTACAGATTCACCCAGGTTACCCAGCGGCAGGGCTCATATTTCTAGTCATTACCCCTTCACATTGTGGTGTACAAGCAGATTTGTAGTCACCCATTCCTGTGTTTGCAGACAGGGATAGTATGTGCACACGGTTGAGTCTCAGACTTCACACACTCCACCCCCCTCTATTATTCTATCCTCTTCCAAACAGTATGCAAACATTATCTGATAAGTTCCCTATAGTTATCACTTCATCCCAGCAGTATTTTGGGGTTGGTCCACAGTTCATGCAGTAGGACATGGTGTACATGTTACTGGGATGTGTCGACATGGCCTTGCATTTGGGTTCTGTGGACTGTGTTATGTTGTTATTTGGGAGTCCATTAGATAACATACATTGTTAGTATGGGTGAGACACAGGCCTTTAACAGGACTGTTGGCCATTTGGTAGTGATGCAGGCCATCTGTAGCAGGCCATTGCACTGTGTTACTCCTACAGTCCCAGGCTACAAGACACTATATTCCACTGGGGTGACAGGGTAGGTGTGCAAGGTGTTAATGCCAGTAGTTTCTGTCATTATTGATCCAGTGATGTGGATGCTGGCAGGGTGCTACCTACAGCTAGGGACACACCTGCATGGGACACCTCTTCAGCATGCTGCATTCTGTGGCTATTTCCATACAGAGGTGGGGATCATATTGTATTCATTCCCAACTGCAGGGATAAGACCTGTGATGTACCTGTGGCTGATGGTGGGGTGAGCTGGGTGCATGTGTGCTATGGAAGCTACTTGCAACTGACTCACAGATATACATGGGACATTCCACTTATGCTGGCTTGTGCAGGGACATCAGCAGTTTCTCAATACTTCATACCTGTGACCTTTGTGGTCTGCCAGTGTCTGGCCAGAAGACATCAGTATTCCATACCTCAAGCCCAGCTAATATGCTGCTAACCTGTATGTAAAATTCCAAAGGTGTGTACATTTGACAGTAACATTTTATACACTGTCTGTCTAGAGTACTTCCACCTGTATACTGTATGTATGTCTGGGCCTACATTCATGCCATGTCCATCTTTTAGATGGTGACAGATATTATATCCGAACATATACTATGGCTTACTGCTGGAATGTGTCTTGCTGGGATGCATTGTGTTTGGCACTGCAGTTGTGTGAACTTGGCCCTGTCATCAGCAGTACTGCCCAATGGCCACCAGGACAAAACCCATCATGCCTACCTGCTGACCACTCTCACACGATATACAATACACACCAACCTAACACACACAGCCCTGCATATTATACTGGTGCTACAATCTATCCTGCTACTTTAGCTGGCTCAAATAATCTGTGTTCTACTGTTATTATACTTACACATACATGTTACTACATTTCTACATAGGATTGTGCGGGGGGGGGGGCACAACTGACAACTGAAAACATTTGCTATGACTGTATTGGTATTTCAGATACTCCATTTCATTATGTATTCTGACCTATCATGCAGACTAGAGGCATATCAGTGTACTACAGTTCTTAGGTGTGATTGACCTACATTTCAGTTTCAAACTTCTTACCCTTCAGAACTAACATCCCACTGCCTGACCTATTGTAGTCTGTCTGTTGAGGTCTCGAGGGGGGCTGTTCTCCATAGCCATCAATCAGAGGCCTTAGCACAGCCTTTCTTTGTGTTTGCCTATGCCTGTCCTGCTGGCTGAGACTGTTGTTGGGTATGTGAGCCTCACTGATTGGCGTGTGTGTGTCCTGTAGACACATTTGGCCCACCACATTTCTTGCAGTGTGTTTTGTCACCTTGTCTAGTACTGGCTACTATGGTGACACCAGCATTTGTTACAGATTTCATGCTGCTGATATAGGTGTCTACTATCTTCTCGCATCCCATTCAGCCACCAATTCCCTTGCATGGTCACATCCATACCATAGATACAAGTAACAAAACATACTACTCCATTCAGCAATTGATAAGGAGAGTGACTTACCTTGTGGCTGTGCCAGTATTGAGGATGGTGCTGGAGGGCTGACTATGTCGGATGCACATACTACATTCCCTATACATGGTTAAGCACAGGTAGTGTCATGTTTGGCATCCCTTTTGCTGTATGTGTGAGTCAGAGAGAGGTGTCATTCCCTGGGTTCCTACTGTGTCAATGTATGTACTATGAGTAGCCTCTTTGCCAAGGCCTGGACATACTGGGCACACCTCCTTCTGCCTACTGGGGCAGGCTCAGGTTGTTCCTCCTCTGAGTCACTCTGTGCCTATGGAGGCCTTGGCAATGGTGGGGAGCTGTGTGGCCCTGCTCCATGCTGTTCCTGCTGCAGTTGTTTCCACGGGATCATATTGTGTAGCATGGGACATACGATGACAATTTGGGTACTTGTAGCTGATAAGTACTGTAAGTATCCACCAGATATGTCCAGGCACTGGAACCGTGACTTGAGCATCCCAAACACACACTCTTTTATGATTCTGGTCTGTGCATGTGCTTCATTATGGAGTTCTTGCTCGGGTGTGTGTGCATTTCTGGTGGGTGTCATCAGCCATGGCTCCAGTGCGTAACCAGCATCCCCCATTAGGTGGCAATATGGGATGTCCCCATTGTCAAATCTCTGGTACAGCTGCATCATATGCCAGATGTGGGAGTCGTGATAGCTTCCAGGGCTGCAGCACACAGATTCATTATAATGCCCTGGGCATTGCACATGACCTGGCAGTTGATGGAGGGGAAGCCCTTGCAGTATATGTAGACTCTACCCCGCTCACCTGGTGGTGCTTTGATGTGTATGTGCGTGCAGTCTATAGCACCCACTACCTCAAGGTATTCTGCTATTTGGTGGAAGAGACACATATTGCTGGTCAACACCTCACAGGTGTTGAGGAAATATATGTGCTCACCAGCACATGCTAACGTGGAGTACCCTGGATGCTGATGCCTGTGAGATCCCCATGATATCCCCAGTTAGCATTTGGACATTAGTAAGAATACAAATATTTTATTTGTTACTATAGACGTTTGCAATTTGTTTTCTGTAATACCTCACCATGTGGGTTTAGTTTGGTTGGAAGAACAATTGTGTGCCTCAGGTATATACGAACAGGAACAAATTAATTTGTATGTTAGACTCATGGAACTTGTCCTTTGTAACAATTTTATATATTTTGAAGGGCATTACTTCAAGCAAAAAACTGGGGTTGCTATGGGAGCCTCTTGTGCTCCCATTTATGCCAATTACATCATGGCTTATTGGGAGGAGCAGTATGTCATGAATAGTGAGTTTAAGCCATACATTAAGTTATATTTACGTTTCCTGGATGATATTTTTATAGTATGGACAGGTGATAAATTAATGCTTGACGCCTTTTTAAAATATATTAATAACACAGTGTGGTTTTTACAGTTTACACATGACTTTAATGACAAGCAAATTAATTATTTAGATATCACCTTAGAATATGATATTTCAGAAGGTGTTATTCATTCTAATATATATAGGAAGCCTACGTTTTCCAATTCGTATTTGCATAATAACAGTTGTCACCCGACCAATCAAAAGAAGGCCATTATTAAAGGGCAGATGGTTAGGGCAGTACGTATGACAAGTAGGTTAACAGATCTAGTGAGAGAATTGGATTTTATTGTATCCTTATTCTTAAATAGAGGATATCCAGATAATTTATGTATGGAAGTTAGGGAAGAGATTTTAAATAAAAGGAACAATGGTGTAATGCAAGCAATTTTATTGTCAGAAATAGACAAGTTTGGTTATAACTGTAATGAGGAGCCCACAGTAAATCTGATTAATGAGTCCATCATATTCATTGTCACCTATAATAGGGACATACAAGTCATCCAGAGGTTTATTTTGAATAACTGGGAGGTGCTCCAAAACAATAGTGAGTGTAGTAGGATTTTTAATAATAAACTTAAATTTGTTTACAAAAAGGATAGATCATTTAAGGACATTTTTGAAAGAAGTTCTTTCACTCAAAAACATTTTACTAACAGGATAAAGGGCAATTTTAAGTGTGGCAGATGTTCCACCTGTTGTTATATTTATACTACCAATGATAAATTATCAGTGAATTTTTGCAACATTAACATTTTAGGACATTTTGATTGTCACACTAGGAATGTGGTTTATCTCGCAAAATGTCAAGAATGTGAGGTATTTTATGTGGGAAAAACCTGCAGAAAATTCAGAGATAGAATTAAGGAACATCTTTTGGATATAAAGCACAAAAAATCTGTTAATGCCCTAGCAAGACATGTGATTGAATGTGAAAATCACCAGTTTAAGTTTTGTATTATCCAGCAACTCAATATTGACCCACAAGGTAGGATTACACAATACCATCTGGACTTGTGCGAACTTAGATGGCAGTTACGTTTAAATGCTCACAACTATCCAGGAATCAATGAATTTACATCAATTAAACCTTGTCTTAGAATTAGACAGATTGAGGGTTGATATACAAATTAAATATTTATTTTTAATTTTAATTCCATCATAATGATAAATAGAATATGGGTATAATATAAATTAGCATTTGTCCAATACATCTATTTATGGGAATTATCATACTATTTTTTTTATATCAATTAAATGTTTAATATATTAATAATTGTATTCTTATTCATATTCCATATATTTTTTTATATATCACACAATTAATTTAAGTAATAGATTTCGAATTACACATATATGTATATGGGGCCAGTTTTTAAATGGAATTATATATATTGATTTATACATATTATTGTTTTTATGTTATTTATATTCAAAAGGGTCTATGAATGTTTTTAAATTAAAGGTAATATAAATATAGTACATCAATTTTTGTATTAGATTGACTCATACATTATAGGTATATATCAAATGAGTTATTAATTGTGCTATTTTAGCTTATTATGGAATTTAATTAATTATTTAATTATTTAATTAATTGTTAATTGAATGCACTATATATAAGGCTATGCCAATCTGAGGAAGTCATTATTCAGACGAAACCTAGGTTATTGGTGAGCCTGTTGTGCAGTTGTTTCGAATAAACTTGGTGGCTGAACTACGTTTTTCTGTTTGGTTTTCATATCCCCAGTTGGCCTTTGGCAGGTACCTGTGGCTAGTATTCTTAGGCCTACACATACCTTGGTATCCACTGGGATGAGTTCCCCTCTGTTGGGTCTGTGTGTCAGGCGTGGGCGGCACAGTTCAACAGTTTGCTGTAGGAGGACCCTGTCCAATCTATAGTGCTCCACTATCTCCAGCTCATGTAGCCCCTGGTAGGTTACCATGGGTCTGTACACTCTTCTCCTTCTCCTCACTGTGGGTTGGTCATCAGCATTGTTATCCTAACCACCCTTAGCCTCTTCCACATGTTGATTTATGAGAGCAAATGCAGCCCCTATAATTTTGTTGCTTTTGTTAGGTAAAATTTCCCCATTTGTGTACACCGGTGGTGTAGAGTTTGTGGGAAAAACCAGAGGGAAAGGTGCTTGCATAGTTTATAGTAGTTTGCTGGGCTGGGCTGCTGCCTGTGTAATTGGCTGATTCTGATACATTACACCTGCCAGCTAAGCTAGTTCTCCTTGATTACCTTCCTACTGCTGTTTTCCCTTCCCATTGCCTTCCTGTTTAAGCCCAGAGGTGCACCATGCAGACACAGTGCTCAGATATGAATGGAGCTGCTATTTCCTGGTTAACTTTTTTTGTTTGTTTAAAACCCGGTGCGTGGCATGCACACCCGTTTAGGCAATGTAAAGAGTGCTCGGCAGCTTCAGACCCCCCCCCTTCCTTAGCTTTGCTAAGCTAAGGGCAAACCCGAGCCACAGGGGTCCAGTAAGCTTACAGTATGCCTGACACAACCCTCTATGATGTCAGATAGCTCTTAGGGTTGCACCATGGTCTTTCTGCACCTATACAGTTGGTTGCAAGCTAGCCATGAGGGGAAATCTGTGATTCAGTATCAAATGTCCTCACTTGTCTAGAGGAAAACAGTTTTTAGTACATAATAGATAAGCACCTATCCAGGCATGTCTAAGGGTCAACTCCTGGTGTTTTCTCCTATCTACCTGATGAATCTGGGCATCTTGGGGCAATGCAGCAATTGCCTCATGTACACAGACAGCCCTCTTCTCCTACCACCCAACACGACAACCTGTGAGAGATGCACTTATATAGCCAAACTGGAAGCAAAGCTCTCTTCACCCAAGACTTGACTAGAGAGTCAAGAGGAGAAGGTAAACACTTGCACCATACCACACTCATCACATGGTCCCTCAAAACCTACACTACCAAAACACACACATAGAAACACAAAACACACACACCTACATTCACGGAGGCTCTCAATAAAAATCTACCCAAGCAACAGGGACCTCCAAAGCAGAAACGCAAGCAACCTCCATCCCCTAACACAACCCAAATGACACATAGCCCACAAACTCAGTGTGCCACTCAACCACAGCTCATTAGGCATAACAACGTACCCAACACTCTAGTCATAGGTGACTCTAAGGTCAGGCACACTAATGTTCCACTCACCAGGCTAAACAAGGAGAAAGTTACTGTCAGCTGCCTGTCAGGTGCCAGGATCCACCACATAATGCACGCACTCAGGTCATTCCACAACAAGTACAAATATGACTTTGTCATTGTCCATGTTGGTGTGAATGACCTGAGGTGTACCTCCCTGGACTACATGAAAATAGACATGGGGGAGCTGTCTGATCTTGTAGCCCAGGCAGGTATGACCCTAGCCCTGAGTAGCATCCTGCCATCACCCAAAATGATACCACAGTACAAGGACAAAATGATTGACTTCAACAATTGGCTAAGCTTCTGGTGTCATTCTAAGGGGATCCAGTATCTATCTACCAGGGATGACATGATCAACAAACCACGATGCTTTGCCAGAGATGACCTGCACCTGTCGCCCCTGGGATTCCGGATACTGGCTAAGGCTCTTGCCACCCCTATAGTGCCTTTGTTAGGCAAGGTTCAAATGACAAATTCACCACCGTAACAGCTACAAGCAAGCAAAATCTGTGGGCAATGCTACTCAATGCTAGAAGTCTAAACCTCAAACCTCAAAATGCACTCACTTGAGGAACTCCTTAAAATGAAGAACATCGACATCTGTGCAGTGACCTGGTTCAAGGCTCCATAGAGCACCCCTGCATTACCAGGCTATAATTCATATCACACACCTTTCGGCCACCTAACCTGGACTGAAACACTAAAGGTGGAGGCGTGTCCATATTCATTAAGAATATCCAGACCTCCAGTCTAGTTGCTCAACATAATGCATCCGGGATTATCCAAGTGCAACTAACTCAGGGCAAGACTGCAATCCAAATTGTTGCTTGCTACAGATCCCCCATCATGCCACAGGATTCCCACTCCTCATTTCTTGATACACTGGAAAATATTAGGGTACAACCTAACACCCTAATAATGGTCGATTTCAACTACCCCACCATTAACTGGGAAAATTACTCATATATCTACTCTTGTGCTCAACGTTTTCTGGAATTCATAAATTCCAATGCCTTGGATAAACCTATCCACACCCCCACCAGGGGCAGCAATATCCTAGACCTGGTCATTACCAATACAGGCAACTGGTGTTCCACACCAGAGGTCAATTCCTCAGATTTGACTACAAGCTAATCACCCTAGACATCCACATCCTGCCCCCACCCCCAATTAGGGAAACCACCGTAAAAAAATTTCTCCAAAGCCAACTTTATGCTTCTTAAGACAAATGTGGTAAATTTCATGACACCCATGCTGACGGACAATAGAGGTACGACTGCTGAATCTTACACAAAGGTAAGATTCCCTAACAGAACCAAGATGCTATCCTCCAAAAAAGGAAGCCAATCTGGTGGTCCCCTGCCATAAACAAACTCTACAACATAAGAAAGAAACTGCTGCAAAAGAAGAGTAAAATCCCACGATTGGAGGAACTCCCTGTTCAGCCTCAGTAGGAAGCTAAGATCCCTCATAAAATCCTCCAAAGCTAGTTATGAAAACAAAATTGCCACTGATTCTAAAGACAACCACAAAGCGTTCTATAGCTATGTCAAGAATCTCAATGGCAACACTCAGATCTGCTCTGAGTTACAGCACAATTGCACTAAATATACAGAACCAAGTGATATTGCCAACATCCTGGCAGATAGGTTCAGTGCTAACTTTACCCCCCTCTCATCCCCTTAAGGGTCCATCTCTATACCGGAAGAATGCAAAGTTCCTGTACTCACGGCTGCACAGGTAAAAAACACACACTCTCCAAAGCCAAGAACACAGCATCCATGGGACCTGACAACATCCCAGGCTGCATTCTACGCGAACTATAGAACGAACTGGCACCCCACCTAAGTACCATGTTCAGTCATAGCCTCACCACAGGCTTTGCACCCACTGAATAGCACACAGTGACAGTTATCCTACTCCACAAAGGGGGGAGTCACCACGGACCCCGGGAACTACCACTCCATTAGTCTGATGAGCCTGGTTTGCAAGGCTATGGAACGTATCATCACGGAACTTATAAACAATGACATTGGTAATCTCCAAACTCTGGTCCCCACCCAGTTCGGGTTTGTTAAAGACAGATCATGTCTCTTAAACCTGATAGACTTCTTTGAAGTGGTTACCAAAGCCGTAGATGAGGATAAGGTGGTTCACACAGCCTATCTAGATCTCGCCAAGGTTTTCAACACCATCCCCCACTCTGGAATTATAGATAAACTCACTAAACTAGGTATAAATCCTGGGTCTATATTAGAACATCGAAGTTTCAAAACTTTGAATGTTCTAATATCATCCCCTAATCAGCGAACACTGACAACATCGAACATGCAGATCAGCGAAGTTTTTCCTAGGGGAAAAAATGTGCTGTTCCAAAACACATACACACAACACAAGCACACCAAACACAGCAATCCACACACATACACCTAAAATCTTACATCTAACCCTACACTAAACTGTACATACACCACTAACTATCCGCTTACCTTAACCCAAACCCTAATCCTAAGTTCCGTTACTATCGCACACTCACATCACCTGCGCCCTAACCCTAACTCACCTACCCCACCCTAACCCTCACATCCACACAATCGCATACTTACCTGACCTGTGCTTTAACCCTAACTCACCTAACCTGCCTAACCCTCACATCCACACAATCGCACACATACCTAACACGCGCCCTAACCCTAACTCACCTAACCCGCCCTAACCCTCACGCCCACACAATCACACACATAACTAACCCATGCCCTAACTCTAACTCACCTAACCCATGCCCAGTCACACACTTACCTGAACCTGACCTGTAACTTTCCTCCACAGCACTGAAAATAGTGAAGCGACAGAAACTGACACCTGAATTCTTTCCCTAGGAAAAAAATAATTTTTCTGTCGCTTTGCTATTTTTAGCGTTTGCTTAATAGGGGTCAATATTAGAACATTCAAAGTTTTGAAACTTCAATGTTCTAATATAGACCCTAAATTCCTGTCACAAGATGGGTTGCCAACTGGTTCACTGACAGAACCCACATTGTGAAAGTAGCAGACTCCAAATCCAACTTCAGACAAGTGACAAGTGGAGTACCACAGGGTTCAGTCCTGGGTCCTCTCCTGTTTGCTATCTACTTCTCTGAAGTACAGGCTAACACAGAAGATCTTTAGCTAATTAAGTTTGCAGATGACTGCAAAAAAGGAGCCATAATTAAAACTCCTAACGATGTGGACATCTTACTAAAGGGCCTCATTGAGACAGATGCCTGTCAAAGCCATGAACTCAAGCTCAGTGCCAAAAAGTGCATTGTCATCCCTTTTGGTAAAAACTCTGTACCCATGAGCTACCACATAGGCAGTAGTCTACTTAACACCAAAAGTGTGATAAGAGACCTTGAGACACAGGTGGACAGTAGTCTCTCCTTTGATAATCACATCGCCACAGTAGTCAGGAAATCCTTCTATGTGGCACACCTCATCACAAAAGATTTCTCATCCAGGAAAAAAAGAGGTCATTGTTCGCCTCTACTCATCACTCATTAGACCCATTATAGAGTACAATGCCCCTTTTGGTATGTACCTTACAAGACATCTACAACAACTGGAAAGGTCACAGAAATACCTCACAAAGAGGATTATTGACCTCAAACAGATGCCCTATGCAGACCATCTCAAGAAACTCCAGTTTTACTCCATCGCATATCGCCTACTCAGAGGCAATCTCCGCCTAACATACAAAAATATGTCCAACCCAAAGCTCTTGGACATGCTCCTCTTTAAAAAATTCCAATCCCTCCGAGCTACACACTCTAGGGACCTAAATCCTGCCACCACAATAAACAGAACATGCTGGAGGGATAGATTCCTGCCCCAGAGACTTCCCATACTCTGGAACAAACTACCTAGCTATATCAAACAAAGCTCCTCATGAGCACTCTTCAAGAAAAATCTTGATGATTGGATGTGAGATAGGAAATTCACCCCGGGGATCACTTCTGTGGCTCTGCTCGACAGGGGTGCAGGAAAATAATTTTCTTGGGTGGTGAAAGCCAGGGTACCATTTGGCTAGGCCTATATAGGCCCTAGGACCAATAGCCTAGTACATACTTATGAACCTATGAACCTATTCCCCTCATTTGCATAGGATAGCCTGCTAATGCCTAGTTACAAGTCCCACACTTTGCCTTCCCCCTTATCAACTACTATTCACTGGCCTTGTTGTCTTCTGCCTGCCATTGACTATAATGGCAAAATTGTGGTTTTTGAAGAGAAAGCTTTTTTCAGGGATTTTCTTTTAGTTTCCATCTGATCCCATTTTTGCACCTCTTCCCTACTCTTAAACAATCAAAATCGGCCAAAAAAAATTAAAACTTATTTTTTTTGTTTTTTTCAACTGTTTTCCATGTCAATGGCCATATATTTGGCCATTGGCATGCTTTACACATTATATACACCCTTTATTTGGAGCTGTCATGGCTCCGTTTTGTAGTATGCAGAAATGTACTCGGTTACTAAACGAGTACATTTCTGCAGGTTACACTAGTACTGCACGGATTGCTGCCAGCTTCCTGGATCGCTAATTCACCTCATTTGCATGGTTTTCACCTGCAAATGGGATAATTAGCATACAGGAGCTGTGTCCATGCAGGAATAGTGCAGGAGTGCTCGTGCACGTCTCGGGAGCTTGTTCCTGGATCTCTCAGTGGCCATATTTCCTCCAGCAGCTCCTACACTATTCCTGCACACGTGCAGAGCTTGCTGAATCCTGGGGGCTAGTTTTTCCAGCTGACCTATTTATAGGAATGCTATAATTCAAACTGGAATATTTATGAGTAATAGAATTACAACATAATTCTAAATTCAGCAATGCTTGCTCCATTTCATTATTATATTAATTAAAAGTGAGGATTGCTTTTTTCCCTTTAACAGCTATAATGGAGAGTATAGACATGCAATTTTTGACACCTTTCCTTACAACACATTTTTTCACTGAAAGAGTACATTTTCATTTAGTAAACCTCATTTATACTTGTTCTAATTTACTTAATTGGGTTTACTAGAGGAACAAAATGAATTTTTACATTCAAGCATGGGCCAGTGTAGAATGCGTACAATGTAGCTATTACCTTGGCAAATTTATAGTCAGATATTTTAACAAACATCCCATTTGTCTCTAAGATTTGCACTTAATAACAATTAAATGCTTATCACAATATAATTTATTCATAATAGTAATATCTAAATCAAGAATTTTATCAACTACAGACAGTGTTACACCACCAAAAACTAATGGATGCTTTAGTCCTGTTTCAAAGCTGATTTTTTTTTTCAGATAAACAGCACACAGCTATAGTCCATATTGTACCCAGTGTTAAAGCAATTAATAACTTTTTCTTATGTTATTTTGCCTCTATCCCCCACTGACAATCAAGCCTTCTTGATCTAGACTTCTTTTGTGCTGCCTAGTCTACCCAGAATCACACACAAGGATGTCATTATGGCACACATAAGGATTGCATGGACCCCCTTTCTATATCTCATGTATGGGGCAATTTCTTATGATTCTAACTCTACCTCTGACTAGAGAGACTTGTAACTAGTGTCAGTTTGGGAAGCTCACAGTACCTATCCCATGTAGGTTCATGCTTCTGTAAACCAGCTATGAAGACTACTATCAAGCAGTGGCTTGGTAAGCCAAATGCCCAACCCAGTCCAGTCCATAATTTGCATTACTGTCCTTCTTCCAGGAAATCATAGCATTCTGTTGATCACACTCTTTCCCATAAGAGAGGCATATGCATCTTCCCCTGTCAGCTCCATTAGCTGCATAAACCTTTGTTTGAATTTGGGTCATCTTACAGTAACCAGTAGCTTTAGTAATGAAAATCGGCAGTCAGTACAAGCTGCTACCATTAGCAAGGTACATTGCCAGTCAGAAATCCTATTGATTAAAGGAATGTCAGTTGTACTGATATAGATACAGTAGCAGACAGTTTAACATATTGCCAAACTCACACACTGTTTTTTAAATTTCTTTAACAGACTAAATGACTTCAGGCTAGTAGAAACAGCCATCCATGCTAGCTGTAAAGGGAACAGGATACTGTGTTACAAAATTAAAGATGCATGACCAAAATCAATAAACAGACAAGACATAGTTGCTTTAATGAATCTGATCTATGTAAAATAATATCAAAGAACTTGGCTGAGGGATGGCAGTGCTGATCAATGTCTGAGTGAATATGCAGTTAGCTAGAGGTTCAGGAAAGTGTTTACTGCTGTTGTGTCATGATAAGACTTTCATTATCACTGTTTTAGATGTTCTGATGGTGATTTCTTGGTAGACGTGTGATGCTTATTTTTCCCATATACCTCACATTTATCTAACCTTTGCCTTCAAATTTGTTCATTCATCCTTCCACCATGTTGAAAAGAAGTGATCTCTAATGAGATTGCTGGCATTATACTGTGAATCCTGGGAATGTTGTATTGTCTCATCACCTGCAGGTGCATTTAATGCCTGCTGTGTTGAGTCTAGTTGGATGTATGCGTCTATATACCTACTTCCATCTATAGTGCTTATGCACTACTTTTCATGTGAATCACTCCCAAGTTCTTGTTTGTTTTTAGTCATTTGATTTTATTTGACATAATTAATCCTGAACAGCAGGAGACTAATTAATGCCTTTGGTTTCTGAGATTTTTGTAAGGCATGAAGCCACTTGATCGATCTTTTCTCCAAAATCTGCTACTGAAAACACACTTCATTAGATCTATAATATCTGATAAAGTATGTGAGTTAGAAAAAATGTGAAGTACAATAGCTCTTTGGTATATAGTGGGATATACAGTAGTGTTAGTATGAAAGGTCTGTCTGTAGATACTGATTTCATATTGGAGATTTATGAAAGAAAAACAGTATTTTGTTAGTCAAAAAATACTAGTGCTATGGTCCAACAAAAGGTTATTACTCTGCAAGTGTGCAAAATAAATCCAAGATATCAGTGACAGAATTGCTCACCTGCCCAGAGCTTCCCAATGGTGTATGACAAGAGGGGATAGCTTACTGTTGTTATATGATATTGACAGATATGTGCAAATTATGCATAGAATTGTGCAATATTACAAAACAATATTAATCTACAAAACTGTGTTAGATGGCAAGTATCAGTGACAACACTGTGTGCCATTTGGCACCATTTGTTCACCTGTAGGTCAACAGCTTTTATGAAATGAATGCATTTATAAAAACA
Source organism: Protopterus annectens (assembly GCF_019279795.1). Taxonomy (NCBI): domain Eukaryota; kingdom Metazoa; phylum Chordata; order Ceratodontiformes; family Protopteridae; genus Protopterus; species Protopterus annectens. The sequence continues at coordinate 1,224,089,615 of NC_056728.1, read as the reverse complement.
TAGGTAATAGACATAACTCTGTCATTGAAAGAACATTTATATCATAGAATGTCTTCACATTACCACAATGTTTTAATGTCTTTGTTACTAACAACAACCGCTTCAATGCACCACCACCCAACAAGACAGTCCCCCGGATTCACTAATCTTCCATGCAGGACTAGCTTTGTCCTGCACGGAAGTGACCGTTTAGGAGCAGCATGGCAGCACACCATGCATATTAATGAAGGCACACCTCCTGAGCGCCTAAACAGAGACGGAGCATGGACAAGTGCAGGGGGCGTGTCTGAGAGCAGAGCTCTCACAATATACACGCCCCTACAATCAAGAACTGCAGTTTAGCAATAACTATGAGCGAGACTGCTCATAGGGGGTTGCATATCCCAGCAACTCCACCAAGTTTATAAGAGCAATAGTTAAAATATAATAATATAAACAAGTTAATTTTTTTATCATTTTATCAAACAGATAAAATTTAACCGTAGGTGCGTGGATTTGCCCATTGCTTAGCTATGTATACTGCAGCTTAAATGGTACAAGAAGATAAATATCAAGATATATGCAAATGAAGCAGTACTGCAATAGTGTAGTGGTCAGAGCATTTGCCTTATGAACAGTCATTCCTGGTTCGAGTCTCACTCCAGTACAGTCTATTTTCCATATCAAATCACTTTATGAACAATATTTTTTGTTGCATAACCTACAAAATAACATATATTTGTGAACTGGAGTACTGCATTAAATGCAGATGTGAGCTGTCATTCTAATAATGTTGTAAAATCCACAGATAAACACGTGCCCCATACAGTATATGTACACATGAATCAGGGATACAAATCGAAGGTATAATGTGTAAGGAATGATAAATCCACAGAGTGTCCAAATCCACCACCTTCCCAAGAACCATTGTACATTTCTGTCTAAATTAGTGTGGGGGTAAGCAGGAGTAAGCAGTATTAAGCAGTGGTAAGCATGAGTAAGCAGATTTAAGCAGTAGTAAGTGGGTTTAAGCCAGTTTGTGTGGGGATAAGCAATGCGCACACAGGTTAAGCAATACTGAACCTAAATCTCTGTAAGCATATTTAACCTGAGGTTAGCATTACTTACCTTCGCGCAAACCCATGCAAACCCGCTTACAATTGCTTAAAAGTGCCTTAATCACTCTGTATGCAACAGCCACTGTTCTGCTCAGCAACAAAATAAACAGCCCTTGTAGAACTTGAGCCCAGGACCCCATACACTATAGTCACAGTAGTTAACCAGTAAGCCATTACAGCACTACATAAGACTGAGGTATCACCAAACATATTCTCACTATAGGAATATTAAACTTAATGTGAAAGGAATCTATATACAGTTTTATGTTGTATAACCTACTACATAACATAAATGTGTGAACTGGCATTCTGCATTAAGTCCAGATGTGAGGTGTCATTGTAATAAAGTGTTGAAATCTCCTAATAAACACAAGGATGCCATACAGTGTATGTACACATGAATCATGGATACCAAACACATATATAACATGTAATGAATAAGAAATCAATGCCAAGCAGCAAATAGTATGCAAATTAAAAATTAAGCAACGCTAAACTTTGCACATCCTGCTTACTAGGTGTAAGCAATGTGTAGGCCAGCTAAATCAGTTTGCCTATTGGTATACCCATTTAAGCAATGCCAACCTTAGTTAAGCAGGTTTGTCCATAGCTTAGCATTTTCAAAACCGTCCAATCATGGCAAAGTGCGGGAAATTGGCCCTATTTAAACCCAAGAGGTGGGAATACATCTCATAACTGGCTGAAGCTTCCTCCTGTAGGCCCTAGGCACTATGACCAGTGTGGGAGAGGGAGTCCACTTTCAGGCGAAGCGCTGGGGCATCCAGGAGTCCAAAGTCATGGCAGGACTCCTTGTTAAAGACCATGACCAGAGACTGCTGCAGGGACAGTACCAGGGTTCCCAATATAAACCGGAAGCCTGGGACCATCTCGCCCGTGACCTCACCCATGCCACTGGCATACTCGAACTGGTGAGCAGGTCAGGCATCACTATGTTGACCTAAAGTGGAGAAAGAGGGCGCTCTTGGATCAGTGGATCCAAGAGGCTAGGAGGACGGGGGATGTCCCAGCCATGTGTAAGTATCAGTCCACTACCTGTTTAATAATTGCCAGCTCATGTATATTATAGATAGGTACGGCTAAATATTCCTCTTATGTCTTTGACAGGGTCAGATGAGTGGGGTTGTTAACCGGGAAGCCCATGCCTGTAAACTGCAGAGGTTGTGTTGAGAAGCAGGTTAGTAATAGTCTTGCATGTACTGTCATAAGAAATAAATCTAAAAGTAGTAGAAAGTTAATTGCCAGTATATAACCTGCATTGTTTAAGGCATGTACTGAATACACCAGACAATATGGCAGGAAGAGTCTCATATAGGTTGTATGCAAATAAAAGTTTAACAGCCTGACAATAAAGGTCTAACTGCTGGGATGCATGTGTTTACTCTGGTATCATATGGTTATGTAGTGTTGCAATCTCTTAATAGTACTGTTGTATTAAGCACTGTTACCCACACTGTGCTACATAAATAAAATGTATAGGAATGTCTGTATATGACTGTTGTATTCACAAGAGGTCATATCGTATAACTGAGAGAGACTTAGACAGAAAACAGTGAAAAGATAGACAACATAATCCAAACAGCACACTCAACAGAGATGTGAAATGTTGTATTTTTAGCACACACAGCCATGGTTCGAATCCTGGGAATGGTAGTAAGCTGTATGCAGAATCATACACCACAACTGTACAGATATGTCCAGAATGGCCAGTTATGTGGCCCATATCCACTGCCTGTCACCCTGTCCCACTGGCAAATCAGTGGGATGATCCCAGACATTTAGGCAGAAAATAATGACATACAACTGATGGACAGACATCTATAAGAACAAACCTGTCACTCTAGCAACTCCCAAAAATGTTATGAAAGTAATAAGCCAAGTATGTCCCATCTTCACCCCCATGCTGTGAAGCTGTGATCAGAGTGTGTGCAGTAACAGAGTGAGACGTATGTGCATAATAATAATGTGGAATCTGGTAATATGTGTAGCAACATTCAGGTAGTGCTAACAAACATTCCTCCCACAGGTCTGTCAGATACAAAAACTGTGCCTAGAAATAAAAGATTGAAATCCTGGACTGGTACTGTTTACTCTGGTATTGTATGGCATTGTTAGTGTTGCAGTTGCTCTGAATAATAAGGTATCACTCATCACTGTCATCCACACTGTGCTACATAATAAAACTGTCTAGGAAACCCTGTATAAGAGTGTTGTAATTACAAGGTCAAATTGTAAAACCATGGGAGACTTATAGACAGAAATCAGAGAAAAGATACACAGCAATATCTATATAGCACACTCAACTGCGACGGACACTATTGTATTTTTAGCAGACACAGCCATGGTTTGAATCCTGGGAGTGGTAGTAAGCTGTATGCAGGATCATACCCCAGAAGTGTACAGATTTGTCCAGAATGTCCAGTTAATTGGTCCATATCTGCTGGCTGTTACCCTGTCCCCCTGCCATATCAGCATGCTAATCAATGACATGTAGGCAGCATTTAATGTCATATAACTAACTGTCAGGCCTGTACATATTTGGGAAATGTTTATGAAAACAAACCTGTCATTGTACAACTCACCAAAGGTTTATGAGGGCAATAGTCAAAATATTTCTTGGTTTCACCCGTATGTTGTGAAGACATGCCCAGAGTGTGTGCAAAAAGAGATGAACAGGTATGTGCATAACATCAACCGGGAATCTGGGAATATGTGTAGAAACAGTCAGGTAGTGTTAACAAACAATACCTTCACAGGTATACCAGGTAAGAGGTGTATACTGCAGGTAACACTCAGTTCATGTATAAAGTTGTCTACATCCATACCACTGTCCAAACTAAGGCCATGGGGTAGTGTAATAATACCTGTAAGGTACAGATCACACCACTGAGTAGGAAAGTAATGTGAACTACAGGGATATACAAGTTAATTGACATCTTT
>NC_056728.1:1224008060-1224080560 GCF_019279795.1 Protopterus annectens | reverse complement strand
TCCTATCTTTGAGGGCGGGTTTCATAGGAACAAATTAATTTAGTCCTGGTGTCCTATGGGCTAAAAGCTCAATTATCCACTTTGCTTCTTCTCTCTCAGTGGCATCTATTAGGCTACCCTTTCTTATACTAGGAAATACATTTGCAATAGCTCTAAATCTAAACTGATGGTCATTATTTACTTCTATATGTTTATAAAGTGCATTGTGCATATTTCTAGTTCTTATGCATGAAAGATATTGCAGAATTCTAACTTTAAACATATTATTTGTTTTTCCCACGTAAAATGCTTTGCATTGCTGACACTCAGCTAAATAAATTATATTCTTTGTTCTACAATTGGCTTTTGCTTTAAAATGAAATAATTTCCCTGTTACTGGATGCTTAAAAACAATCTCTTTATTAATACAGTGACATGCTTTGCATAGCCCACATGGTTTTGTACCTACTTGACAAATGGAACTTTTCTTGTGGTTACTCTTTTCTTGTGTTAAAATGTCTTTCAGATTTTTATTTCTTCTAAATCCAAATTTGGTTTCTATCCCTACTATTTCTTTTATTTTATCATCAGATAAAAGTATATGCCATTTTTTCTTAATAATGTCACATACACCATGTATATTATTACTATAAGTGAATGTCATTCTATTAAATGCAAATTTATGGCCATGTTGCTCTTCTGATGAAATTGTCTTTAATGAAGATACAGATTTTCTATGTATATTACCCTGACTTAATTCACTTACTATCAACCTCTCATTATAACCTCTATTTTTAAAAATATGTTCCATATTTATCAATTCTTCCTCAAAATCACTATCTTTAGTACAAAGCCTTGAGGCTCTACTTACCTGACCCCTTATTATATTCTTATATGTATGTCTGGGGTGCATACTATCATAAGTGAGTAAATTATTTTTCCAGCATTCTTTTCGAAACAAGGAAGTAACAAAGCCAGATCTTTCTTTTTTTAATTCTGACATCCAGAAAATCTATAGCTTCATATGAGCATGTGAGAGAAAATTTGAAAAAAGTTGTGATATGTTCCAAATATTCTATGAAAAGTACTAGTTCTCTCTTTTCCCCTTCCCATAAAATAAAAACATCATCCACAAAACGTCTATAAAGAAATAGATGGTTTTTCCATCTGTTTTGGCCCCCTAGCACAAAACATCTCTCCCAAAATGACAAAACCAAATTTGCATATGTATTAGCACAGGGGGTGCCCATGGCTACCCCCTGTGTTTGTCTATATACATTGTCATTGCATATAAATACATTGTTAGATAAAACCAAATTTAAGCATTTTCTTATTGTAAATAATTTCCTATCATCTGATTCACCCATTCCTTTGCATAGTTCACAAACAGCATTCATGCCATATTCATTTTCTATCACTGTAAACAAATTTACAACGTCTAAGGTGACCATTAATACTTCTTTTCCACATATATCAACATTTTTTATGGCTTCCAAAAATTGTTGTGTATCTTCAAAATTTCTATTATTCTTGTTGTATATGGTTTTAAAGTATATTCTAACCAAATAGATACATTTTCAGTTACCCATTTTCTACCTGAGACTATCGGTCTCAGTGGGGGATCTTTATAATTTTTATGTAACTTGGGTAGTGCTTTGAAAATAGGTGTTACCGGATATTCTATTAATAGAAATTCACTAAGATCTTGGTCTATAGTATTGTTATCCAACATACATTTAATACTGTTATGAACTCCTATTATAATGTTGTTAAGCTCTAATGGACTAATTTTCAAGTAGGTATTACCTTCTATTAATAAATTATTTAATTTAAAATAATAATCATCCTTATTTAATATAACAACCGCTCCACCTTTATCTGCCTGTTTTATTATATTATCATTGTTCTGTAAATTTATTAATGCTTGTTTTTGTGTATTTGTTAAATTAAAATATTTCTGATTTTTACTTTCTTCCAAATATTTATATAAATCAGCTTCACATACTTTAAGAAACATTTGCATGGTAGAATTGAGTGGTGGCATGAATGTACTAGGTTGTCTCAACATATGCTGTCTATTTTGTTGGTTAAATAAACTTTGCAACATTACTTTTCTACCATAAAACATCATATCCATGACTACTTCATTAAAACAGCTTTCTCTATTTGGTACGAAGGACATACCTTAGTTTAAAACAAATAATTCATCATCATTAAGAACATAGTTAGATAAATTATAAACAATATTATCACCAGTCAATTTGATGTCCTTCTCTTTTTTGCCCCTCTGCCTTCGCTGCTGGCTCTCTTCCATTCTCCTTTTTTTTTCATTGGAGCTGGCAGTTGGGCTAAAAAACACTCACCCTGCTGCACTGCTTCATTTGTCTTGGGCCTTGCACCCAAGTCCTTAGATTGGGTAACTACTGCATTTGGAACAGCAGTTACTAAAGAAACGTTCGTTGTTTCTTCTGTTTCAGAACGTTGTATAGTCCTCTCTCCCAGAGGTTCCGTAGTTAAATTTGAACTCACTATTTCCAACGAGTTACTTTGTTTAGACCTAATTGTTCATTACTGTTGGTCAAATGAAAAGTCTCTTGCGCTCTTCGAGCGCTATTCAGCGTGGTTCTACCTCGCATCACTTCCGCATATGACGTGTTGGTCTCAGTTAAAGAGACACTGGAATGGATATCTCCTCTTTCCTCTCTCGGCCATATGAAGATGTTACCGGTCGTGAAATCTTTATAGTTGCGCTGTAGCTTTTTTACTTTTGTTTGTTGTAACCTCTGGTCAGTCATTGAAAAAGCACAGTATAGCTCATCTATTTTTTTAGTGAATCTTTCTCCTTTAAATTCAGTCTCTAATTGCATTTGTAAAACACCCACTTCTACTGTGAGTTTCTCTTCCTCTGGTGCAAAAAATTCCAGAAGTAATTTCATATATGAAAAGCCTGTATTTATGTTGATACGCTGCCATTTGGCTAGTAACTCTGGATAGTGTTCACCTTGTGAGGGCATACAAAACACCCTCATTCCTCTTGGTACTATGCCAAATTTTAAACAGGCTTCGAAATGATTTCTCTGCCATTGTAACTTTTTTAACTTATTAACTTTAAATGTAAAGTCTCTTATGATTTCTTCAAATTTTAAATCATTACTTGTACTCACTTGATGCAAAGTACATCTCTCAGGTGCTATATGTAGTTTAAATTCAGCAACGGATTTCCTTGATTAGTTAGGTCTCTCTTTATAGAAAAGGTTCTCATTCCCATGGAAATCATGCTTTAACACAAGAAAAGAATAACCATAAGAAAAGTTCCATTTGTTAAGTAGGTACAAAACCATGTGGGCTATGCAAAGCATGTCACTGTATTAATAAAGAGATTGTTTTCAAGCATCCAGTAACAGGGAAATTATTTCATTTTAAAGCAAAAGCCAATTGTAGAACAAAGAATATAATTTATTTAGCTGAGTGTCAGCAATGCAAAGCATTTTACGTGGGAAAAACAAATAATATGTTTAAAGTTAGAATTCTGCAACATCTTTCATGCATAAGAACTAGAAATATGCACAATGCACTTTATAAACATATAGAAGTAAATAATGACCATCAGTTTAGATTTAGAGCTATTGCAAATGTATTTCCCAGTATAAGAAAGGGTAGCCTAATAGATGCCACTGAGAGAGAAGAAGCAAAGTGGATAATTGAGCTTTTAGCCCATAGGACACCAGGACTAAATGAATTTGTTCCTATGAAACCCGCCCTCAAAGATAGGAGGGTGCAGTATAAATTTTGATTGGTTGGAAACTGTTTTGAATTAGGTATTTAAATGTGACTAAGATTGTTTTTATTTCATCTGAAGAAGGGCAGAGCCCAAAAGCGCTTATCTGTGTTAAAAACTGCTAGTTGAATTTTGACTTGTCATATTAAATCAGTGTTTTATCGAAGGATTGTGGTGGTCTACATTGGTTTGTTCACTAAAACTCTAAGAAATGCATATGTATAGTCCAGCAGCCTCTAATTACACTCTGTACCCAATCCTTAGGGGGAAAAGACTTAAGGTGACACAATGGGATGTATCTGTTACATAATGCATAACTGAAAACATCACAGTCACACTGACAAACAGAACAGTAAGCACTAGGCCATCAGTGTTGCCAAGGTGAAATGTATGGTCATGTACAGCCATATATATATATATATATATATATATATATATATATATATATATATATATATATATATATATATATATATAGCTAGTTTGACACAATATAGTAAAACACAGATATCACATGCACCATAGGGGTTATCAGGATGATATATGAGCAAAGGGTATGCCAGGGTGCCTGACATCAGAAGGCATGCTTCAGTAAGCCAATGGGAGGTGTAGTGAGTGTGAATGGTGTCCATATCATTATACTCCTCACACACACACACACACACACACACACACACACACACACACACACACACACACACACACACACACACACACAGACGCAGGTTGCAAGTACTGACATGCATGGGTGCATTGCTTCATAGGTGTGTAGTGGTTGACTGTGCCAGAAGGCTGTACAAGGCTAGGTAAAGGGTATACCTTGGCATCAGGACACATGGCAATGGTCTGCTGTGTGGCTCAAGGGTGTAGTTTCTGGATTGGATCACACAGGGGAGTATTGTATTCACTATCCAGTCATCTGGGTTACTATTGTGGGTGGCCATTGCTGTGCAACACTTACCATGTATGTGTTCTATAGTCCATGACATGGACAGTGTCTGGGATATGCACACGTTCCACATGCATGTTCTGTGACATGTGGAAGTGTACCTGGGGTATCTGGGGCATGTTGTGTACACATATTGTTATCATCAGATGTGCCATTCCTGGCCTCATGTGGTGAGAACTGGCAATGAACACCAGGTTGACCCTGCACCTACATTGACAGCATGATACGGGTATTCCCTGGTGTCAGTGGCATCTGTCCATACAGGGCATGGGTATAAGGCATGGTATGTCCTTTGTGGGTTATATTTGTTGGCTCTACAGTTGTTGCAGCTGTCCAGTGGGTAACATAGTGAAGGAGCACTATATGCAATTATGTGCCTATTGTAGGGATGGGACAGGGTGCCATGCTCTCTGTTGTCTACTGCAATCACACCATGGTTACTATCTGTGGGCAATATGCAGGGAACTTCCAACATAGTCGTTGTTGCCCAGCCGAATGTGTTTTTGTATGAGACATGGATTGAGAGTGTTCTCTGGGTAATACAAGGGTTGCCTATATTGTTTGCCAGGCCTTGATGTCACATGTAGGGGCATGGATTGTCTACCCCAGCCTCTCTGCTGTTTGACATCTGTTATCCTTGTAAGGTGGACATTGTGACATATAATAGGCCCATCATATAAAAAAATTGCAAAACCTGCTCCACTATGAGTCCAGTTGTTACACACTCACAGCTACCTCCACACAGGATACGAATAACAAATACACACACCAAGTCTCAAAGTTGCCATTTCTGGGATTAGAACTCCTACCTAACTAGTACATCACACTACAGCATTACGCAGTTATAGCACATGCCACACAGATTACTGGGCTACTCCTTCCCCAAAGGTGTATTTCAAAGTGAATGACATCAGCAGGCTTGCCAAAGTAGGGCAATGAAAGTTGTAGTAACTGTGAATGGCCTCAAATGAATTGCTCCCTACACAGGCAAAAAAACGTACACGCACAAAGTTTTGCATTTGCCATGTTTGGGAATAGGACTCCTGTCTAACTAATATATCACACTACAGCATTATGCAGTTATAAGATGCACCACGGAGATTACTGGGCTACTCCTTCCCCAAAGGTGTATTTCAAAGTGAATGACATCAGCACCCTTGCCAAAGTAGGGCAATGGAGGTTGTAGTGACTGTGAATGGCCTCAAAAGCATTGCTGCCTACACAGACAAACAAACACACAACCTTTACACTTGCCATGTCTGGGAATAGAACTCCTACCTAATTAATATATCACACTACAGCATTACGCAGTTATAGGATGCAGCATGGAGATTACTGGGCTACTACTTCCCCAAAGGTGTATTTCAAAGTGAATGACATCAGCTACCTTGCCAAGGTTGGGCAATGGAAAGTGTAGTTCATAGGTTCATACATTGATACTAGGCTATCGGCCCTAGGGCATATACATGCCTAGACATGACAATTTCCTGGCTATGCCTTCCCACAATATTTAGTTCCCTGGACCCCTGTCTAGCAGGGCAGCTGACATAATCCCCAGTGTCAATTTCCTATCTCCTATCCAATCGTCCAGGTTCCTTTTGAAGAGGGCCAAAGAGGCACTCTGCTTGACATGTATGGACCGTCTATTCCAGTGTCTGGGGAGTCTCTGGGTCAGGTACACATCCCCCCAACATGTATTGTTCATTGTGATGACAAGATTTGGATCCCTGGAGCATGTGGCTGTGAGGGTTTGGAATTCTTTAAGTGTAGCATGTCCAACAGGTGTGGGTTTGACATGGCATGGTATGTTAAGCAGAGATCGCCTTTAAGAACATAATATGTGGCAGAGTATAGCTGGATGATTTTCAGATGGTCAGCATAGGGCATCTGGTCTATGCCTGTGATTCATTTTGTGAGGTATGTCTGCAGCATCTCTAGTTGTTGCCAATGTCTTGTGAGGTACATACATAACGGGACATTATAGTCTGTACTGGGTCTACTGAGAGATGACTACATTGGGACAATGGCCTCCTTTTCTTGGATGTAAAGCACTTAGTGGGAAGTGTGCAACATAGGTGGGTTTCCTGACTGTTGTGATGATGGGGTTATCAAAGGTGAGACCACTGTCTACCTGTGTCTCTAAGTCTGTTATCAGACGTTAGGTATTTAATGGACTGCCACCTATGTGATACTTCACAGGTACATGTCCCTTCCCAAAGGGGATAACTATATATTTATTGGCATTTATCTTGAGACCATGGCTCAGGCACCATGCATGTCTTTCTGTAAGGCCCTTCTATGGAATATCCACATCATGTGGGGATTCAATATTGGCTCCCAGTGTGCAGTCATCTGCAAGCTTTGTTTTCCAGAGTCCCTTACTGTTGGATTGTACTTTAGAGCAGTAGATGCCAAATAAGGGAGGTGCCAGGACTGAACCCTAAGGTACTCCATCTGTCACTTGTCTCGGGCTGTGGTTGGTGTCACTTACATTTACAGTGTGGGTTCTGTCAGTACAGCAGTTGGTAGCCCATCAGGTGACATAGGGATTAATGGCCAGCTTAATAAATTTATCTATAATTCCAGACTGGGAGATGGTGTTGAAGGCCTTGGTGAGGTCTGGATAGGCTATGTGAACCACCTTACCCTCGTCCACAGCTCTGGAGATGGATTCACAGTTGTCAGTCAGGTTGAGGTGACATGATCGGCCCTTCACAAACCCAACCTGGTTAGGGTCCAGTGTTTGCAGGTTGCCAATGTCTTTGTTTTGATTTCCATGATAATGCATTCCATGGCCTTGCAGATCAGGCATGTCATACTGCTGGGGCTGTAGTTCCCAGGATCCAAGGTGGATCCCTCCTTGTGGACTGGGATAACTGCAGCTGTGTGCCACACAGTGGTCACAAAGCCTGAGGTGTGGCTATGATTAGACATGGCACATAGGTGAAGTGTCCATTCAGTTTGTATCTCATGTAGTACACAGCCTGGGATCTTGACTGGTCCCATGGTTGCTGTGGTGATAGCTCTGGAGAGTGTGGTATTTACCTATGTGGCCATTATTACCGGAATCTTTTAAACTTTTCATGTTGAGATGGGCCCTTTGGGGGTTAGGAGGGGGGTGCAGTTGTCACTGAATTGATCTGTCAGGATATTGGCAATATCCCTGGGAGCAGTATATTTAATACTATCCTGTTGTAGCTCAGAGCAGTTCTGAGCATTGCCATTTAGATTCCTCGCATAGCTATGGAATGGCTTGCAGTTGTCTTTGTCAACTTTGACTATATTATTTTCGTAACTAGCTTTGGTGGATGTTATGAGGGATCTCTGCTTTTTACTGTAGCTGGTAAGGGAGTATTTTGCATCCTGGAAATTCCCCTGTTTCTGCAACAGTTTCCTCCTTTTGTTGTACAGTATGTTTATGGCAGGGAGCCACCACATTGGTTTCCTTTTCTTGGTGGGGCACGTCTTGGTTCTATATTGGATGGCACCATTCATGCATGAGTGGATGTGCTCGTACAGTGCCTTCATGCATGATTCAGCAGTTGTCCTTTCAGTTCCCATCTGCATGGGTGTCATGACGTTAGTCATGTCTGACATGTGTAGCATGACATTGCATTGGAGATGTGTGTTACAGAGGTTTCCTTACTGGGGTGTGGGGCAGGGATGTTGATGTTAAGGGTGATTAGCTCATGGGCAGACCTGACCACCAATGGGGTGACCATAGGTGTTGAGTATTGATTTCCCATGTTGGTAATGACCAGGTCTGGGATATTTGAGCCCCTGGTGGGACTATGTGTTACTTGATCCAGGCCATTGGGAATTATGACTTTCAAGAACAGTTGGGCACATGTGTTGGTACACAAGTAGTTTTCCCAGTTAATGCCAGGGTAAAGTAAGTCACCCAATATTAGGGTGTTTGCTTGTATCATAATATTTCACAGTATGTTTCAAAAGCTGTAGTGGGTATCATGGGGCATGGTGGGGGATCTGTAGCAAGCTATACCATTTGGAATGCAGTCTAACCTACTGTTAGTTGCACCAGGGGTATTTCAGACACATTCTGTTGGGCAAGTAGCCTGGTGGTGTGAATATCCTTGGTGAATATGGGTACTCCTCCACCTTTATTGTTTTGGTCCCGGTTTGGTGGCAACAGGTGTGGTGAGAGCTGTATCTGGTATTGTAGGGATGCTCTCTGGAGCCTTGAATCAGGTCTCTGTTACTGCACAGTTATCAATGTTCTCCACTTTTAGGTGTGAGTAGTGACTGTGAATTGGCCAGAAAGAATTGATCCCTGCACACACAACCAAACACAGACATAGAGTTTCACAGTTGCCATGTCTGGGAATAGAACTCCTACCTAACTAGTATATCACACTACAGCATTACACAGTTATAGCATATGTCACAGAGATTACTGGGCTAGTCCTTCCCCAAAGGTGTATTTCAAAGTGAATGACATCAGCAGGCTTACCAAAGTAGGGCAATGGAAGTTGTAGTGACAGTGAATGGCCTAAAAAACATTGATCTCTACACAGACAAACAAACACACAAACCTTTACAGTATCAGAACTCCTACCTAACTAGTATATCACACTACAGCATTACGCTGTTATAGCATGCGCCACGGAGATTACTGGGCTACGTCTTTCCCATAGGTCTATTTCAAAGTGAATTAATTCAGCAGGCTTGCCAAAGTAGAGCAATGGAGGTTGTAGTGACTGTGAATGGCCTCAAAAGCATTGATCCTTGCACAGATAAACAAAAACACAAACCTTTACACTTGCCATGTTTGGTATTAAAACTCCTACCTAACTAATACATCACACTACAGCATTACGCAGTTATAGGATGTGTCATTGAGATTACTGGGCTACTGCTTCCCCAAAGGTGTATTTCAAAGTGGATGACATCAGTAGCCCTACCAAAGTAGGGCATTTGAAATTGTAGTGAGTGTGACTGGCCTAAAAAGCAATGATACCTACACAGACAAACACACACACACACTTGCCACGTCTGGGATTAGAACTCCTACCTAATTAGTACATCACCCTACACCATTATGCAGTTATAGGACATGCCACTGAGATTACTGGGCTACTACTTCCCCAAAGGTGTATTTCAAAGTGAAGACATCAGCAATATTACCATAGTAGAGCAATGGAGAGTATAGTGTGTGTGCATGGGCCATAACCCATTCATCTAGAGGCAGACACACAACACTCAGGCAAACACAAATTTATATTGCACAGGTACGTGTATACAACTGCTAGATAACTACTGACTTGTACAGTCATGTTACACAGCACAAGCACCACAGACACTATAGTGCTGAGGGATAAAAGAGGCAAATGTCTACAATGATTGACATTTGCACATCATGTGGTTTTAGCCAATTGGATGTGTGCTGGGTGGGACAGGCCTCACGATGGGAGGCTCTTTGTCACTGTCACTCTCTTCCACACATCTATGTATGTGTATTGTTGGCCTATTATAGTGTGTTGTCCTTGGATATATGTGTGTATTCCTATCCAATTTGTGTGCAAAGCATGACTGGTGTGTACTGGGGAGAGTATGCACTAACATCTGCGACTGCCAGATATGTATGGCCCACTGTTGTTGCCAGACATGGGCTTCATTTCTGTAAGTGTGTGAGCATGCCCAGTATGACCTTTCAGTATTTTGTTGTCTGATATGGCCTTCATTTCTCTAAGTGTGGGAGTATGCCCAGTATGACCTTCTGTACTGAAGGTGTAAATCCATTCCAGGTAAATTGTACTTCAGTGCGGACTTTAGTGTTCTACACCTACAGCTTGCAACCTGTTTCTGCAGGATATCTGTAGATCGGTTGACAATATGGGGTCAAAATGGGCAAAGTAATTGTGTCTGTGCTGCTTCTGCTACATGGTCTTGGTGTTAGCAGAGATATTCAGACATATGTACTGTTTTACACTGTGATGCTTTATGTCATCAAGTACTGTCAGGTATACATATTTGCTTGCAGTGATGTCCTGGGAAACACAGGGTGAATGCAGCTGTGTCCAGTATTGTGGTCAGCAGCCTACATATTCTTGCACAATCATGCCATTCTGGAGGGGAAGCTGCAGACACTTGCTGCTAGGTCTGTGTAAATGGTTCAGCACCTTGGTACAGTGGTGGCTGAGGATCCCATGCTTGTACATCCATCGACATGACAGTATGGCCATATCCTGCTGTGGCCATACCTCACAGCTGTACAATTTTGTACAGGTTACCCAGAGGCAGGGGTCATAATTCTGGACATTACCCCTTCACATTGTGGTTTATAAGCAGGTTTGTAGCCACCCATTCTTGTGTTTACAGCCAGGGATAGTATGTGCACATGGCTGAGTTTCAGACATCACACACTCCATGCTGCCCATGCTCCTACCCCCCTCTATTATTCTATTCTCTTCCAAACATGCAAACATTATCTGATATGTTCCCTATAGTTATCACCTCATCCCAGAAGTAATTTCGTGTTGGTCCACAGTTCATGCAGTAGGACATGGTGGACATGTTACTGATATTGTCCACATGGCCTTGCATTTGGATTCTGTGGACTGTGTTATATTGTTATTTGGGAGTCCATGACATAACATACATTGGCAGTACGGGTGAGACACAGGCCTTTGGCAGAGGACTCTAGACCATTTAGTAGTGATGCAGGCCAGCTGTAGCAGGCTGTTGCATTCTGTCACTCCTACAGTCCCAGACTGCAATGCACTATATTCCCCTGGGGTGAAAGGGTAGGTGTGCAAGGTGTTCATGCCAATACTTTCTGTCATTATTGATCTAGTGGTGTGGATGCTGGCAGTGTGCTACTTACAGCTAGGGACACACCTGCATAGGAAACCTGTTCTTCATGCTGCATTCTTTAGCTATTGCCATACAGAGGTGGGTGTCATATTGTACTCATTCCCAACAGCAGGGATAAGACCGGAGAGGTATCTGTGGGTCGTGGTGGGGTGAGCTGGGTGCATGTGTGCTATGGACACTATTTGCATCTGACTCACAGATATGCATGGGGCATTCCACTTATGCTGGCTTGTGTAGGGACATGAGCTGTTTCTCAATAATTCGTACCTATGACCTTTGTGGTCTGCCAGTGTTTGGCCAGATGACATCGGTATTCCCTACTACAAGCCGAAATAATGTGCTGCTAACCTGTATGTACAATTCCAAAGGTGTGCCCATTTGACAGTTACATATTATACACTGTCTGTTTGGGGTACTTCCCCCTGAGTACTTCTTGCATGTCTGGGCCCATATTCATACCATGTCCATCTTTCAGATGGTGACACATATTACTTCCAAACATTTACTATGGCTTACTGCTGGAATGTGATTTGCTGGGAAGCATTGTTTTTGGCACTGCAGTTGTGAGAACTGGCCATGTCATTGGCAGTACTGGCCAATGACCACCAGGACAAACCTCACCATGCATGCATACTGACCACTCTCACACAACATACAACAAACACCAATCTAACACACACAACCCTGCATATTGTACACATGCTACATTCTATCCTGCTACCTTGGCCAGCTCAGGTAACCTGTGCTTCACAGTTATTATACCTACACATACATGTTATTACATTTCTACATAGGATGGAGGGGCAGCCCTGACTGTTACTACATTTCTACATAGGATTGGGGGGCACACCTGACTGTTACTACATTTGTACATAGGATTGGGGGTGCACACCTGACTGTTACTACATTTCTACATAGGACTGGGGGGCACACTTGACTGTTACTACATTTCTATATAGGATTGGGGGGACACACCTGACTGTTACTACATTTCTACATAGGATTGGGAGGGGGCACACCTGACACTTGTACACATTTGCTATGGCTGCACTGGTAATTCAGGTACTCCATTTCATTTTGTATTCTGACATATCATGCTGACTAGAGGCATATCAGTGTACTACAGGTCTTAGGTTTGATTGACCTACATTTCAGTTTCTGACTACTTACCCTTCAGAACTAACATCCCACTGCCTGACCTGTTGTAGTTTGTCTGTGTAGGTCTGGGGGGTGTTTTCCATAGACATCACTCAGTGGCCTTAGCACAGCCTTTGTTTGTGTTTGTCTACACCTGTCCTGCTGGCTGAGACTGTTGTTGGGTATGTGAGCCTCCGTGACTGACATGTGTGTGTCCTATGAACACACATGTGGCCCAGCACATTTCCTGCAGTGAGTTTTGTCACCTTGTCTAGTGCTGACTACTATGGTGATACCAGTATTTGTTATAGATCTCATGCTGGCACTATAGATGTCTACTATCTGCTGGCATCCCATTCAGCCACCCGATTCCCTTGCATGTTCACATTCATACCATAGATACAAGTAACAACACATACTACTCTATTCGGCAATTGATAGGAAGAGTAACTTACCTTGTGGCTGTGCCAGTACTGAGGATGGTGCTGGAGGGATGACTATGTCAGATGCACATAGTACACTCCCTATACATGGTTAAGCAGAGGTAGTGTCATATTTGGCATCCCTTTTACTGTATGTGCGAGTCAGAGAGAGGTGTCATTCCCTGGGTTCCTACCATGTCAGTGTATGTGCTATGCGTTGCCTCTTTGCCATGGCCTGGGCATACTGGGCACACCTCCTTCTGCCTACTGTGGCAGGCTCAGGTTGTTCCTCCTCCAAGTCACTCTGTGCCTGTGCAGGCCTTGGCAATGGTGAGGGGCTGTGTGGCCCTGCCCTGTGCTGTTCCTGCTACAACTGTTTCCACAGGATCATATTGTGTAGCATGGCACATGCAATGACAGTTTGGGTACATGTAGCTGGTGAGTACTGCAAGGCTCCACCAGATGTGTCCAGGCACCAGAACCATGACTTGAGCATCCCAAACACATGATCTATTATGATTCTGGTCTGTGTGTGTGCCTCATTATAAAGTTCTTGTTCAGGTGTGTGTGCATTTTTGATGGGTGACATCAGCCACGGCTCTAGTGCGTAACCAGCACCCCCCCCACTAGGTAACCGTAAGGGATGTCCCCACTGACAAATCTCTGGTACAGCTGCATCAGATGCCAGATATGGGAGTCATGATAGCTTCCAGGGCAGCTAGCACACACATTCATTATAATGCCCTGGGCATTGTACACAACCTGAGAGCTGATGGAGGGGAAGCCCTTGCGGTTGATGTAGACCCTACCCCATTCATCAGGTGGTGCTTTGATGAATATGTACATGCAGTCGATAGCACCCACTACCTCAGGGTATTCTGCTATTTGGTGGAAGAGATGCATATTGCTGGCCAATGCCTCACGGGTGTTATGGAAATATATGTGCTCACCGGCATGTGCTGACATGGCATCCAGGAACTGGTGGAGCACCCTGAATGCTGATGTCTGTGAGATCCCCATGATATCCTCAGTTGGCCTTTGAAAGGTACCTGTGGCTAGTATGCTTAGGCCTACACATACCTTGGTATCCACTGGGATGGATTCCCCTCTGTTCGTTCTGTGTGTGAGGTGTGGCTGGCACAGCTCAACAATTTGCTGTAGGAGGTCTCTGTCTACCCTATAGTGCTCCACTATCTCCAGCTCATGTAGACCCTGGTAGGTTACCATGGGTCTGTACATTCTTCTCCATCTCCTCACTGTGGGTTGGTCATCAGCATTCTCATCCTCACTACACTCAGCCTCTTCCACATGTTGATTTATGATAGCTGCTGCAGCCTCTATCATTTTGTTGCTTTTGTTTGGTAAAATGTCCCCGCTTGTGTACACCAGTGGTGTAGAGTTTGTGGGAAAAACCAGAAGGAAAGGTGTTTGCATAGTTTATAGTGGTGTGCTGGGCTGGGCTGGTCTGCTGCCTGTGTAATTGGCTGATTCTGATACATTTTACCTGCCAGCTATGCTAGTTCTCCTTGATTACCTTCCTACTGCTGTTTTCCCTTCCCATTGCCTTCCTGTTTAAGCCCTGAGGCACACCGCGCAAACACAGTGCTCAGATGTGCATGGAGCTGCTATTTCCTGGTTTACTTTTTGTCCCCTTTAAAACATGGTGCTTAGCATGCACACCTGCTTAGGCAATGTAAAGAGTGCTAGGCAGCCTCAGACACACACCCTTGCTTAGCTCTGCTAAGCTAAGGGCAAACCCAAGCCACAAGGCTCCAGTAAGTTTACAGTATGCCTGACACACCCGTCTATGATGTCAGCTAGCTCTTAGGCTTGCACCATGGTCTTCATGCACAGACACTGTTGGTTGCAGGCTAGCCATGAGGGGGGATCTGGGATTCAGTATCATTCCCCTCATTTTTATAGGATTGCCTGCTAATGCCTAGTTACAAGTTCCACACTGAGCCTTCCCCTTAGCAACCACTATTCAGTGGCCATGTTGTCTTCTGCCTGCCATTGAGTATAATGGCAAAATAGTGATTTTGGATAAAATGCTTATTTCAGGTTTTTTCATTTATTTTTGGCCCAATCCCATTTGCGCGACGATGCCCTGCGCTTAAACAGCCGAAATTGGTTAAAAAAATAAAAGTTGCTTTTTTTTTTTTTGCAACTGTTTTTCATGACAATGGTCATATATTTGACCATTGGCATAGTTTCCACATTATATACACCCTATATTTGAAGTTGTCATGGCTCCGTTTTGTAGTTTGCAGAAATGTACTCATTACTAACTGAGTACATTTCTGCAGACTACACTAGTCCTGCACGGCTGGCTGCCAGGTTCCTGGATTGCAAATACACCTCATTTGCATGGTTTTCACCTGCAAATGGGGTAATTTGCATACAGGAGCTGTGTCCATGCAGGAATAGTGCAGGAGCTCTTGTGCACGTCCTGGGAGCTTATTCCTGGATTGCACGCTGGACATATTGCCTCCAGCAGCTCCTGCACTATTCCTGCACACCACGCAGAGTTTCTTGAATCCTGGGGAGTATCACTCTAGTTTTTTATCATTAATGTAAACATGGAAATATGTTTTATTTTTCATAACTTTTTGCAAACACTCTTTAATAGCTCTCTCTCAGTACATCTCACACTGACCATGTCACTGCCGTGCTTAGTAAATCATGCCAGCTTGTAGATGCTTCCTTGCTGGCTTAACTTTATATATCTATCTTTACCAGGAGTTCAGAAATTAGACTTTGAAAACAGTGATGAGTACACTCGTTTCAGGAGTACAAGGAAATCTGCTATAAAGATGAGTATACTGTTACAGGATACAGAGGAGCTCTACTTTCTCTTATAGGAAGCAAGGAGTTAAATAAGAGTCAATAACAGGGTAAGCTGAGCTGGTCCAAGAATACTTTAGAGCAGTAGCTAGACAATAGATAAACCAAATGCAGTGACATAAAGTGTAATATGTACAATTGTTAATATACAGGATCATTTAAATATTAGGTATGCAAAAATTGCATACACATGCACGAATGAATGAGGCAGATTTCTAAATGAGAAGCTGTTCAAAGGAGTAGAATCAATTTTTTTCTAAAACTGCTAATTATTAATTGTTATAGATCATGCTTGTCCTTTATAAAAGCAATATAATTTGATACCATACATTAACTGTTACAATGGCAATCCTTTAAAAGAAGGCACAGTGGGGCTATTTCTTAGTTGAGGTGGGAAAGTATTTCTAAAGTTAAATTCTTTAAGATTATTTGCTGTGCTGTGCTTACAATGAAAATGAAATCTTTTAGAATAAGAGATCCTCTATTTTGAGATGCAGTAATAACAATGAAAAAGCTTGAAAATAATGGTTACAAGCAAAAAAGGTTGCTCTGTCAGTGTTTTAATGTGCATGTGCCCGTGATTTTCCATTAGCATTGACAAAAGGACAAAAACAGCAACAGAACCATAACATTCAATTCTCAGTAAGTGGTTCTGTTTACAGCAAGACTCAGGGTAGATTTACTCATCAGAGCAGATGCATCAAAGTCAGCCATTCACTACTGACCTTATTGGCTGACATCTTCAGCAGTGAAGCTCACTAAATGGTACAAGATAACAAGGGATATTGCTTTAGCTCCATTCCTCTGTACCAGGGACCTAATAAAATCTGGGTAATTTGACTAAATGGAAAGGGCAGGATTTGACAGACTTCTTAGCGTTCATCTCAAAACAGTGCACTGTCAAAAAATCAGGAGGTTTGGCCTATCCTAGACAAAGGTATAGTTCATGAAACAGTGCACTAAGATGAACTTTTCTTAGTGCAAAACTATTGATAAGTCTTCAAGTTCTGTAGCTGATTTTTTTGAATAACATTTCTTTGTAATTCTTCCAATAGTCAATACTTAGGTAAAATGTCCATTCTGCCCTTTATGTAGAAGTGCTTCATACCAGGCACTGTCCATGTAAAATTGTGCCCTGGAGGGTACTATAAAACATTCACAGTAAAATGCCATCTTTCAGCACAGATTCTTCTTATATTAATTTCAAGTTTAATCAGCTGGAGCCATAAGAATCATATTTATGAGTCTGTGTCTTAAAATAGCAAATATATAACAGCATGCATTTCTGCACAATAGGTATCACTGCTATGGTGCAATTCCCTATTTCATGATAAGTTCTCCCTCTGAATACTTCGCCACAGTTTAAGCAGTCTCATTACTGTGCATCATCAGCTGTGGCTTGACTATGTCTGGAACTTTAATATAGACTTTATATTTCAATAACTATTTGATATTGGAGCTGTCAGAAATGATCCAGTTATTTCAAAGGCCTAACATATCATCTCTGTCAGTTCCTTAGAATTTTACTGCATCAAAGTGGGTGGTCTTTCACTGCACAATCATGGTGATGTCATTAGTCCAAGCAAGCTGGTGGTTAATTGGCTCCTGGAAAACTCTGCAAGAGCATTCATCCATTGGGCTTGAGTATACCAAACAGTCATGTTCTACATGGGCAAAAAGTTGTTACCCATCAGTATTATTTATTTTTATGTGTCTACTGAACTTTGGGATACAACTGAGATGGTAGCACTAGTGGTACAGGAGAAACAGCAAATGTGCCTGTGAGACAGAAACCTGTTGGGAGGGTTGCAGAGTCACTGGGAGGGGATGAATGGTTTGGCAACCCGTTACTCATTTTTATAGATGATTCCCACTAGGTACACGCTCATATAACCTTCCATAAAATGTAACTGTGTGAGTTAACAGAGATAATCGCTTTATAGAATTAATTTTAGTGAGACTTGCAGGACTGCAGATTTAGGAGACAAAGAAGAACAGTAATTTTAGCCTCACTGTGTTAGGGATAGAGGTGTTGTAACCATATGATGTGATAGAATTATTAGGACTTCCTATCTCACATGACTTGGCTTAGTTCCCTAAGTCCTGTTCTAATGTGAATTGTACTTGTTGAGACATTAGTCCTACTCTGCTTCTTCTCCCATGGCTCAGCCTGCCGTTTTACAGTACCACAGTGAAGGAAATGTGAACGTGTATCAGCACAGTGTGCAGTTTGTAGTCATGCAGTGACAACACAAAAGTAAATGTTTTTTTTCTCATCAGTGGTGAGCAACGCAGTAACACCCATTGAGACTGCATACAAAAAATGTTCTTGATGTTACTGGTAAATTATTTACAAATGAATAGGGACGCTTGTCGATATTTTTTTGGTAGCAGGAGATGTTTTTCATCTTGTTTTAATTGTTATCAGTATGACTGCAGCAGTTATTGACTGACAGCAGATGTCTGACAGGCTTCCTTGATAGCTGAACTTTCACCCTAAAGCTATTGCTGACAGCAAGGCACGTGCATGAGACGGCAATGGTTTGCACACGCAGCTACTTAACGCATGATGAGTGTTTTGCAAAGAAAATGGTGTCAAGAGAAAACCTGCTGCAAAACTTGTGGAAAATCATTAAACTTAAGACAGGAAGACAACTATACATAATAAAACTGGACATCAGTATAAAGACATGTTCTTATGTTATAACACATATGGGACTATTACAGGTGTATCAGTTGTAGATTAAATAAAAATCCAGACCTAGGTGAAGAGCAAATAAAAGCATTAAATCAAAGTAGAAAAAAGTTACTTTACTTTCCAGTAGCTGACTTCAGCAGGACTGATGAAACTGGAATGCATCGTCAGAGAGATATATTTTGAGAAAAGCAATATCAAAAATACAGGACTAAAAATGACATGCAGTTTCTGAAACAGCAGGTCAAATTCTAATCTGGCAAGCATGTTTCTCTTTTACTAGAGTGCCAGGCTGTTCTCAGTAGATTGCAGGCCAGATGGCATTATCTGCTGTCTCACACTGACAGCAGTTGAGAGCAAAGTAAATGAAGATAAAATAACAGTGTTCAGAGGCATCCGTTGGCCAGTGTGAAGCCTTGGCAATTCAGACACAAGGAAACCAATGGTGTATTAGATCATCTGTGGAACTGTCTTGTCATTTACTGTTTAATCTTCTTCACTGGGTTGCTCTACACAAGGCTAATAGCCTAGGAAGACCAAATTAAAAATGTGTGATCCATAAAACAGTACGTAATAATTTATAACTTCACTTCTCACAGTTCTTTACCCCATCCTGCTGAAATACTAATGTGGGAGGACATTTCCAGACTTGAGCTGTTAAATCTGTGAGCCACTGCATTTACCATGAAATATAAAATTAACATGTCATGTCTTACATTATATTCACCAAGCTCTTCAGAAAATCACATTAATAATTTTTCATGCTAAGTAATACACGATTCTTAGTTCATTATATTGAATTTCACTTCGCAAAAAGAGTTAGAGCTAAACATGCTCATCCAGGATAGTAGATTAATAAGTAATTAATTAATTACCATTGCAGTGCAGTGGTATTTTAAACATATTTTGTGTCTATTTCAGGGAACTGCATACATGGCCTGGTGAAGCAACAAAATGCTAGGGAGACTTTGATTTATGTCACTGGAGTAATGTGGTTCTCTTGTTATCAAGAAGGAAGACACGTCATGAATTAACTGTCTTTTTTCAAATGCAGCTCTACATCATGAAAATGATGACAGTACAACTGCTCACTGTTTTTTATGACTATTCTATTATTTATCAGAGGATGGCGAGGACTTTACAAATTATTTATACTATATTAGATGAGGAAGAAAACAATGAGTAAAGCTCAGTAATATTTAAGACAAAGGTTGTTACAGTGGCATAATCATGTAACATCCCTTCCCAAGCAGAGGAAACCACAAATAGTCAAGGCCACACAAAACTGTTACACACATTAGAAGAAAGTCCCACAGTTCCATGCAATAGTTAGGAATAAAAGAGCATTCATCACATTGACAGAAAAGCATGTGAATTGTACTGCTTTGAGAGATTTGGGCAACATTTTGAAAGTATATCACTAAGGCTATTTGCAACTGACGTGGAATGAAGAAAATAAATGCTGCTCTCTACAAGAAGTTACTGCAAAGGTATATGCATTTCCTGAAGATCGAGATATGTTCACCGGTAAATGTCTGCAGTGAAGACTCTATGTAAACAACGTGGAAACATCTTCCAAAAAGTAAATAAATGCATTAAATTCAACATACATGGCTGGGATTCAGAAATGTTTCCTTCAGTTGACATACGTTAACCGGGTTAGTCTTTCTGAGCAGAAGCCCATTTTCAGCAGAGACCCGAGGAGAAAAGCTCCAGAATTAAACCAAAGGAAGTATAATTTAAAACAACAGTATCAATATGCAAAATATATAAGTAGTTCAAAAATACAGGTAGTTCAAGTTACAAAATCAATTATACAAAAAAATTAACAACAATGAGCATAAAAAGTGAGGCCAAACAATGAGCATAAAAAAGTGAGAACAAAAGTACAATAAAGAGAGAAGTGCAGTACCATGGTGGGCTGTCTCTCAAGTCCTCTGTAAATACTAACAAGACATTCTGGGGAGAGGTATATAATAATTAGCCATGTGATGTTCCACAGAAATCCCTGCAGAAAGTGATTTATGCAGCCAAGTGATTAACAGAGCCACTTGGCTACATAATTTATTACCACCAACCATGATAGTTAACGCAGTCTAAAGTTCACATTCTCCCATTATTTTTAGTGGATGAGATTGCGGTAGAGGTAAGTGCCAAGTAGATTAATAGATAGGTAGTGTGTGTGTGTGTGTGTGTGTGTGTGTGTGTGTGTGTGTGTGTGTGTGTGTGTGTATTTGTATGTGTGTGGCTACATGTGTGAGTGCAATTTCAGGAGTGTATGGTATAAGATTGTGTGTGTATATACACACACACACACACATATATATATATATATATAGAGAGAGAGAGAGAGGCAGAGACAGAGAGAGAGAGAAAGTGTGTGTGTTTACCTGTATGGTCACAGTAAGAAAGGTTTGTTAGGGGATAGGTAGGGTAAGTGTGTGGGTGTATGGATAGTTGTGTGCATGAATGCAATTGGGTGAGGGAGTATGGCTACTCCTACTTAAACTGCCTTTGACTAATAAGTGAATCCTGCAATAATGGGGAAGGAGACTAGATACCAGGGGGCAGTTAAATATTTTAAGCAAAGAACTATAATTGTAGAATACATCAAAGAAACACAAGGTGATAGCAAAAATGCTTTACTAGAAATAGTGCCTTGAGTTAAACAATTCTTCAAAGGTTAAATAACATTCAAAAATGAAATAAATATATACTAAAATACCTTCCCTTGATTATTCAATTATCCTATAGGAGCCAGTTCAATGGAAGCTCAGTATTAAGACTATCATGTTGCATTGTTTTAAACTTTAAACTATACACAACTTCCATTCTCTCTAATAACAATTTTCTGCATGATCTGATCTACTTGTAACCTGTCTCATAACAAGAATGTCAGATGTGATATATTCCCTTCATGACAATCCATAAATGTTCCACTACAGAATTTTCCATATTTTTATTTCTATAATCTTTTAAGATGTTCCATATTTCTAATTTTCCCCATCCTACTAGTCTTATCTATATAAGCAGTTTACAGGAACACACTATTGCACAAATAACCATGAAGAATGACATGTAAAGCATCCTTGTATAAAAACATTCCCATAGGAAAAAATCAAAAGAAATTATCCTTAGCTACAGATTTCCAAACTTTGCAATCCCCCACAAGGTTTACTTCCAAAATTATTAACATTTGTGAACGCAAAATCAAACTATGAAGCACTGTGACCCTATTTTATAAGAGATTGGAGGAAAGGCAAAAAGAACTACAAATAAAATTTTATCACACAACAAAACTTGCCAACACATTCTAATAACCCCAGATATTTTATCAACAATGTCATTATATGCAGTAAAGAAAACTATTGGCT
The DNA here is from genome assembly GCF_019279795.1 of Protopterus annectens. NCBI lineage: Eukaryota > Metazoa > Chordata > Ceratodontiformes > Protopteridae > Protopterus > Protopterus annectens. The sequence goes on along the minus strand of NC_056728.1, from coordinate 1,224,058,548 downwards.
TAATGTCAAACAATTTTTTGTTTTCACTTTAATTTTTATAATACTGGGGTGGATTCATGAGCACCTACGCTTAGTGCTACTATCATGTGTGTGTGTGTGTGTGTGTGTGTGTGTGTGTGTGTGTGTGTGTCGCACAGGATAACGTGCACATTTGTATTCATTAGACAGCTCTATGCTTAGTGTAGAACCTCAAAACATGCTTAAACAGCAGAATTTGCTATTAAAAGCACAAATACCCAAATTACATGCTAATTAACCAACCCAACATGGTGGAACTATTCAGGAATGCATAAAGTAATCGTGCTATAGCATACTTCCCTGAAATTTTGGGGGTCATGGATTGCACACACATAGAAATAAAAGCCCCACCTACTGAACGGGGAAGAAGGCACATTAAAATGAAAAGATACCACTCTATAAATGTTAGATTCTCTGTAATGCCCAAGGGATCATCTACAATGTCTGTGCAGGTAACCAAGCAGTTTTCATAATGCACACATATGGCACACCAGTGAGTTGCACACAAGGTTTGCTACGGGTGACTTTTCACAAGGGCATCTAGTGGGGAATGCAGGTTATGCACTGAAACCCATACAACTCCCACTGAGTAAAGATGCAACAATGCCTATGCTCAAATTGGAATATCACAAAACATGTATTTGGCTTGCTCAAATCAAGGTTCTGGTGAACAGACACATCAGGAGGTGCCTTACAGTATGACCCAGCCATCTCTACCCAAATACTCACAGTCTGTGCCATGCTGCACAATATAATTCTCAGGAAACAGGTTCAACAAGGACAATGAGGGGCAGGACCACAGTTTCCAAGACCACTGGCAGGGCTAGCAGCCCCAGCAGATAAGATATGGGATCTGTGGGAGAACCACCAGCCCTAAATTATGTGGGCAGACATTGGTATGCATAATATGACATGGCATTGGCTAAGAGGCAAAGGATAGCACACATGGCCTCCTACACCTTTTACATAACTGATCACCTGCTCCAAGATACATCACAGGAGGACTTGTCTCTTCTACCTCTGACTAAGAGAAATGAGACATGTTGATGTAGTGCATGGATGATAACTTCATTCTCTGTGTCACTATATGGCAGGTTATAGGGTGCAGATATCTTGGGCACCATAGCCCTGTATGAGATTAAATGGTAGAACAACAAATAGAAAAGTAAGATACAACTAATTAACAAAACAAATATATATATGAATGTATGCATCCATCATGTACAAAATAATTAAAAAAGTAACGTTCCCTATGAGTACACACAAGGTAATACAGAACCCCCCATGAAAAAAGTAACATTCCCTATGAGTACACACAAGGTAATACAGAACCCCCCATGAAAAAGAAAAAGAAAATGAAAAGCAAGGCTAAAAGTAGAGGACAACAGTTATGTAACACTCATAGTCCAGCAGCATTATGAAATACAATGTACACTTTTCAAATAAAAATGTCTAAAACTTGTGTTTGATATCCACTTGTGTGGAGGGTAGGCACATATACATATCAGAGGCTTAGCATATGTTGTGGGCTACAGATGTAAAGTTCTTAACCTTACTACTTTGTGATACAACACCTTTCTGCAATGACTGTTCAGATTCCCAGAGAAACATTTCCATAATGCCACGTTGCATTCTTTATCAACATTGGTCATGGAAGTAAATAACTGATATACATTACTATGCCAATAGCAAGGGGGTAAACAGTGCAGACGGTAAAGCAATGGATGTAATGTGAAATACAATCAATCAGTAAAGTTGAAAGACAACATTTTGTAAAAAAAAAAAAAAAAAAAAAATACAGGAACATACCATTGCAGCAAGTCAGTTGTGAAACTAATAAGTTTTGCAAGCAAATAGCAATATTGAGCTCTCTGGATCCAAACAGTCTCCACTACCACAAGTTCCTTACCTACATGATTACTTTATATAGTGGAGATTCAGACCTCTGAGCTCTGTGTATATGCAAATTAATTGTGAACGTATTAGCAGTCATGAAATCGACAATCTGCACTAAGTTTGGGCCATGTAAACCTAGTGTAAGGACCTACACGATTGTGTGCACACACTGTACCACTGCAAGTGCAAGCACTGAGAAGTGTTACTTGCTAAGTGTTTCCCAGTTTGAACAATTAGTCTGACTGCAGGAACAATCAATGTTTCACAGTCTGTCCTCTTTGTTGTGCACTTACCAAGGGTGTTTCAGGGAAAAGAGACTTACAATAAAGTCTGGGATCACATTGACTGATATTTCTATGAATTATTTATGGCCTCACTTTGTTCCTCTGAGTAACAATTTTTATGCATTTCAATGGAAGTACATTACTCATTGAAACAGGTATCAACAGCAATGCAAATGAGATTGCATTGTTATTACATAAGCATATGCAATACTCACAAAATAAAGAGAAGAAAACAGCTGCAGTGTTACAAATATTTGTTTTATATCATGTGAGAAAATTTCTTAACTGTTACTAAGATACCATTCATCTACACATCTGCTTGCAAATTACAAAGGACAGTTTTCAGACTTTTGTTTTGTTGCACCTTTAATGTGAACTAATACAATGTCACATCTTCATTATATGTAATGCAGTATTTCTTCTTCCTATTATATATGTATAGCTGTGGCAAATACTGATAGTAATCTCAATTGTGTGTTGTTAGTACCCTGGTTTGATAGTATAAATCCAAAGAGTTTGTTGTTTGCGTGAATGTAGTGTATTTAAGTAGCATATGCTCATGTTGCAAAAGAACAACGTTGAAGTAATATCAGAAATGCACATTATAGCAACTTGTTTCATGATTCCTTTTTTCATGTTTTTTTCCAGTCTTCATCCTTTGCATGCCATTTGGCATTGTGTTCATGTCCTATGGCAAATATAACAAATTTAATTTGGAATATCATCAATAGTGCAATTGAGACCAGTGCTGGTGTGCTGTCTTTGTGACTCTTGGCAGTAAAAACTAAAAAATTCTACCTGTCAGTTATCTTTGTGGCACAGGGCGTAAGTAAAGACAGCTTTTAAAAAAAAGACCACATAATGCAGAGTTCATATCCACTTTACAGATACTTTGGTGGCAGGATTGACTTTGGTGGCAGGATTCATAATAAATATTGACACCCAGTGTTGTATATGAAATGAACAGGCTAAGTCTGTGATACATGCTAAAATATTTACCTGTAGTACATGTAAATTGATGTTACAAAGGTGTTTTGTTGTAAACACTCCCTTCTCATTAGTAATAACAATATGTGCTATGGATGTTTTAACATATAACATTTTGTAAAGTCCAATAACACATAAACAGAAAAATGAGTGATATAGACATATGTGTCATATAATCTGGAAAACTTATCCATAGCTCACAAGTATTCATCATGACAGTAAAACATTATATTTTAAACTTTTATGTCATGAGTAATTGTATTTACTGTGGCAGCAGTGACCTCCTCTCATTCTCTGTGTGTTCCCTTTCAGAAGAATTGCTATTACATAAAGTCCTGATGATGTGTAACCTAAATGCTATTTGTGACGTGACAAGCAGATGTGAAAAGGATGAATGTGCATTATAACATTATACATTATAACTGTACATTATAACTGCTTTGGTCTTTGCTACATATATCCATTAAATGTATTATTTTGCAATCATATGAAGAAAATGCACCTGTTAGCTACTTATCATGCTGGCACAAGGTAAAAGTGCAGCGAGCTTAGAGAAAGAGGACAAGTGATGCAGGGTGCACATCCATTTCACAGATGGGTGTCAGAATGCCACTTGTCACAACATTTTGATGACGAATGTAACACTTAATGCAAAATGAGTATTATAACTATGTTTATTGCAATAAATGTATCATTAATACTTGCTATAGAACCCCAGTATAATGTATGTAAAGTATATTAAATATGTCAATGATAGTATTTAATTTAAAATGCTCTCGCATAGGTATGATGTGCACAATAGTTTTGTTATAATTATTATGACTCACCACGTATCATAAGTATGTGTTTAAGACAATGTGTCTTGTGAAGTATGTATGTAACATACCCCAACATGTATTACTCAGGTCATGCAACTCCAAGCATCTGAAATGTATTTACAAACACAGATACTGCCGTTTACATATAAATACAGTCCCATGACTACTTAAAGTGACATACATGCAGGTATCTCTTAAGTATATCTCCAGTCATTCTTAAATTAGTATATCTGTAATTAATATGCTAATAAGCAAGTTCTCTTGTGGCTCTGGCAGTTAGTCAACATAATTTACATTTTATCCTTCTTTTTCTAATGGGTTCAATTCCCAGGTGGTACTTTTCAATCTTGCTAGTGTATAAGTCCCAACAGCCCAATATATCACACGTCATACCATTTTCTTCCAACAAACAATTATTATGACAAACACCATAAGACATGTCAGTTTTTAAACTGGAGCATGTGTTAATAGGTTGAGCGCCACACATGACCATATCTCACTGCCACATTTCACACTTCCATGCTTTTGATGCACTCACTGACAATGTGTCTGTCAAACCTGTGCTGTGCTTTCAATTGCACAAAGACAGCTGACAAGGATCTGCATCTTTGCACACAAAGTGTTACATGTCATATCTGAATTGGTGAATAATTCAGACACATATTTCTAGACTGACGTCTGCAGATATGACTGGCGAAGGTAGGGATGGTATACCATTTAGAGTACAAAGGTGAGGCCTTGATGAGGAGCAATGTTGTCACCACTACAGTGACATGAATCTGCACAAGCAGGACCACCTGAGTCAATGGGAAGATGAATTTAAGACTGCAAACACCCCTCAGCTGTATAAGTATAGTTACAGTAACCGAGTAACAGTCTATGATATAGCACTGATTACTCAGACAAGGCAATTAATTATTCTGTCATATCTATTTTTCTGTTCTCTACTGTACAGAAAGAAGAAAACTGTTAGGTACACCAGAAGCGACTAATTCACCTCAGAGAGGCATGCGATAAGTATGCATCAGATATGAATGCAAGGCAGAGAAGTATTTTCAATCCATCAATGTGCATCATCTTTAGCAGGCATACCTAAACATATATATCAAGTGTACATGGCTGTTCCAATAGCTCTTGGTGATTGCATTAGGCAATTAGTACACCAGCTTAAACATGTGGGTTCAATACCCAGAAACAGACATTAGATTTTTTTTTACAAGATAGTATTTATAAAATATTAACTGCAATACTGCATGACATTAAGAATTCAATGTTTGCAAATGCAGTTATGAACTTCGAAAGCAAGTATCTGATATGGCATTGTCAAATAAATGTTTCTGTTTGTCATATCATACCATTATGATTGATTTTTAAGACACATTAATGTCTTCCCATAACTTCTAAATATGACAAAGGTATATATATGTATTTCTCATATTTGTTTTGTATTGCAGTAGTAAAATAATATGTCATGCCATTGAAGTAATTCTCTCTTTTTGTCTCCCCTACCCTATCTGCCTGTTTTAATATATATTTATACTTTTTTGTAATACATTCAAAATGACCATCAGCACAGGGAGCTAGACTCACCATTGTGGTTCAGCATTTCATATATCTACAGGTGACTGTGGTGACACCACCACAGGGAGCACACATATACCCAACATATCTGGGTCCCAACTTGTCATAGTTGCCTCCACAACTCCTGTCCTAGCTGATCTACCTGTGTCAGGTAGTTCTGCCTTGGCTGCTGGTGCAGTGGTACCCTTTGGGGGCAGTACTAGCAGAGGTGGTGATTTTGGCATTAGTTGTGAGCTGACAGGATTAGTGGAGTACATAATGGAGAGATGCCTCAGTGCCAGAATCAGCAGGGTTGAAAAGGTCCTACATAAAATTGACAAACTGATGCCATGTTCAGCACTAGTCCAGTCAACTGACACAGGAAGCAGTGATGAGAGGTCTAATGATGGGGAATAGATTCTCACTGTTCTCTAGCTGGATGTGGATCTGTCTCCAATGTCCCCTAATTAACTTCAATCGTGTTGACTCCCAACATTTTGTATCCATCAGCATCCCTGTGTGTATTGTATGCCCTGTATGTCTGCTTCCGCTACCTAACTTACCTAACCTGCCATACCAATCTATCTCATTCCTAAACACATTCCCCAACATTCCTTTCTCTCCAAAAAAAATAGGACACCTGTCCCATAAAAGATTACACCCAATGTATAGCTCTGCACTTTGTGCATGTGTCATCTTGATGCAGTTGATTTGGTCCATCTGGCTGTACAGCATTATTCAACATTATTCTATTGTTGTCACCCATCCTTGGCATGGAGACTCTCCAAAGTCATGAAATTCTGTATAAAATTCTACATTTATGTTGTGAAGAAGTGGATACCTATAGTATTCTCCCACCACCATCCTGCAAATTCCTGCATTCTTTCCCCTGTGTCCTACCATCTGCTTACCCCCCATTTTCACCACTGGCCTATCAACCCCTTTTTCACACATTTAATCTGGTAAAAAACAGAATCACAAACAACACACATGGCTAGAAATAGCCCACTAAAAAGTCTTTACTTTTTGTCCTCAACACTTGCATGAAGTTTGACATTGGCTGAGTGATGGTGAAAGGCATTTCACATCTTATGGCAAAAGCTGAAGATTTTCATTTTAATCACAATAACATGGTTCAGATCACACAAATGTGCTTAGCCCCACTGCAATATAGAAATGCAGGCTGATAGTGCAATTGTGAGACAGTTCATGTGACATATGTACTAGGCTGATAGATGTCATATACACCTTTTGGGATGTTACACCTGTCCTTACAGTAAGGAAGGCCGATGCCTGCATTTTCCCTTGGTTAAATATGTTTCAGTGTCTCTTCAAATATGTCAGTTAAATTTAAGAATTAATGAGTTCTTATGTGTTGACCTGAGATAATCCTCTTGTCTGTACACTTTTATACAGTCAAGTGTTCGAATCCAGATATACATCATACATTAATTTAATGTTTTCACATATTAATAGTATGTATGTAACTGTGCTGCATATGTTGTCAAACAACAATATCCTCCTTATGACCTCATCAGGTTTTCACTCTCCTACACTATCTTCATCCATATTGGAAACACTTTATTGCACACAATAATAAATTTTTTTAAAACAATTTTATTGATTTTTATAAACAGATAATTAATTACATTTCATGAAAATAGAACGATTAACAATAAATCTAAACATAAACTAAAACCAAAAACAACCAAAGTATTTACAAGTGGGTCTACTTTATAAGAATTATATGACTTAAGACAAAGGAAAATTTTCAAAAATTCAAAGATTATTTGTTTAATAAGATTTTTAACTTATTCTACATATTAAATGAGGAATTCATTCTAATGGATTTATATTTAATGGTCAACAATTCTAGGTTACACATTTCAACTATACTACTCTTGAATTCAGAGAAAGAGGGTGAAACTTCTGACTTCCCATTTCTAGTTATAACCTTTCTAGCAGTGATTAAAACAGACCACAACAAAGGATATTTATTTCTTTTCACACATATAGGAACTGGTGTATTAAATAAAATCAGAGATTTAGATACATCAAAATTATCTTAACAAACCCTGTAGAAATGTATTGATTTTATCCCAGTAATGCTTGAGAATAATACAATCAAAAAACATATGACACCAATCGGCCTAGTTTTTATTTTACATCACCAACAAATAGTGTCATTTTTATTGATTTTGCTAATGATGCGAGGTGTTAAGAAAAATCTATGCATAAATTTCCAAGCAAACAATCTCCATTTAAGTGAGGAGGTGGTCGGTTTAGAGGATTCTAAAATTATCTTCTTATCATCATCACTGGGCATATTTTTATTCATTAGTGAGAAATAATTCCAATAGTTCCCTGAATAGTTTTTTTGTTTCAGATCTGATTGGTTTGTATATGTGAGAGAGCCTCTTGTTATTTGATAATTTACATTGAATGAACAAGGCTAAAAAGTTGTATAATTTAGGGATATAAATTTATGTTTGTTGACATTAAATCTATTTTACTTAGAATAAACAATCTACAGGCTTAGATTTCCAACCATAGGTAATTGTATAAGTCATATTTAGCCATTAAAAATCCGCAGAATTCAGCTTATCATTTGTCATCAGTTGAAACCAATAAATTATTTTTATCCTTCAATACCATCATCTTTACATTATTAGAAGTCATCATGTTTCCTTGGTAAAAGCAATAGGGAAAAGGATGAAACACCAGGCTTTATAGACTAGATTTTTATAAATAAAATTTCTGAAAGTCTTCAATATAATAAACAAATAGTGAGAGATGCATTTAGAGGAATTATAAGTAACAGTATAATCCTTTAGCAACCAAATAAATGGATTATCCAATATTAATAATTTAAAAGAATTAGAGACTTCCCAAAAATTAAAAGACAAAATCTCTAAGAATTCCATCCATTTAGCAGTGTATTGCTTATCTATTAATAAAGAATTAATTTTAATCACCGATGATACTGAATACAATTCATCCACTGGACCAATCCCTTAAATGATGCATTAAAGCCACTCTAGGTTTATTTAGAAGCCATAAAAACTTTTATATCATTGAATTAAATTTGTTATCTAGCTTTTAGAGGGTAGAAGTCATAATGATTGTATAACGTATAGAATCTTTGGTAGTATTATAATTTTAATAATAGATAACCTTTCAATAAAAGTGAAGGGGAGCTTATTCAATTTATTAATTTGATTAAATATACCTTCTAAACATTTATTATAATTAATATCTAAAATATATTCAATTTTTTTAGGAAGTACAATACCTAAATATGAAAGTTCATCTGATTGTGGTAAACATTTATTGAACCTCTGATCTAAACTATTATTATTAGAGTAGATAGGGAGTATTTTGGATTTATTATTATTAAAATATAACATATTTGTATATATTTCTGAATATAAACTGTATTCTTCATAGGCTTGAAATGTGAGACTGTAACTTGTACGTTAATACAACATGTTTGTGCATATAGTGTAACTTGCTTGTCTGTATCTGTTTGTAAGTTTGGAGCTTTTCTCTCTGGGCTTCTGCTGAAAATGGACATGTATTCAGTTGGACTATCCCGGTCAAGAAATGTAAAATAAATAAATAAATAAAAATAAATAAAATAAAATATAAACCTGATTTTTTTTGAAAATCTCCCATAATTTAAAAAACTGCAGCAATAGAAGAATTGCTTCCATTTATAGTAAGAAGAATATCATCAGTGAATAATTGGATTTTGGGTTTAACTTTAAGCCTTAATTTAAAACTCTCAGTATCGGAATTCCATCTTATTAGATTAGCCAATAGTTCCATTAAGAGAGTGACAAGTAAAGGAGATAGAGGACAGCCTTGTTTAGTATCCTTAAGTATTTGTATACTCTAAGATGTATATGTGCATATTTTTATGTAAGCTTGAGATCCTTTAAAGAGGTGGGAGATAAGTTGAATAAAACTATTAAAAAAATGTAATTCCTCCAAAATAAGAAAGAGATAATCCCAATGAATCAAATCAAAAGCACAATTTATATCTAAACTAATTATAGTTAAGTTTTATTTTAAGTTTCTTGAAGAATCAATTATGATTAAGATTCTTTTGATATTGTCATAGATGTTCCTATTTAAAATGAAACCTGTTTGGTCTTCATCCACCACGTTTTGTAGATATTTTTTAATCTATCGGCATGAATGGCCATAAACATCTTATAATCAATATTTAAAAGAGAGGTCTGTAAGAGGAATATTTGGTAGGGTCTTTATATTTATTTTTAATATAGGAGAAATGAGAGTATATTTCAATGAAGGCAGGATTTTAGCTAGATGTTGGCAGATAGAAAAAACTTGATATAATAAATGTAATGATTCTTTGGGCATTATGTTGCACATTTCAGGGATAATTCAATCATTAACAGGAGCTTTGTTTTGTTTAACTTATTTATTTGAGATTGAATTTCAGAAAATGAAATGGGTTTGTCTAATGATTCAGCTTGTGATTTTGATAATTTATATTTAGTATATTTTTGATAAATGCTCTCACTTCTTCCTTAGAGTCTAATATATTTGATTTTTATTGATATTGTTAAAATATTCCCTAAATTATTTCAATATTTCGGGTAAATCGGTAATATTCTTCTTTTTTGAGGGGAACAGATTTCTTTGATATGATAATGTTTATTGAGTCTCTTGGTTTTATTCACTAAATTAGTTAAAAATTTAGGAATCATAGTATAATGTATAAATTTAAATTTCTCTAGATTTATCTCTGTCTTGTGGTTTAATATTTCCAAATCGTACCTCTCAACCTGGTAACATCAAAAATCTGGACAAAGGCCAATGAAAAATAGGTACAAATCTGTATACTGATTAACATAAAATTTGCATACATACTTATGCAACCCCATCCACTCCACTGGAATCGTGGGATACCAACTTCTAAAAGCAAATTGAAGAACAGACAGCCAAAATATGGCCCCAGAGTCCCCCTGTAGCCATTCCAATGAACCATTACCTGGCTATTTCACCCCATTTACCATAAACACTAATGTGCATACTGATTTACTTCTACAATGATTATTTGGATTTTATTTTACATTTTATAGCAGAAACACTAATAGTCATCTGCTAAACAAAGTAATGCAGTCTCAGAATGAAAATAGACTTAGCATTAAAACTTCTCTGCCCTTGAAACTCACATTCATTGAAACAGCATGAAACCCACATCCAAAGAAAAATACATCTGGCCAGTAGAGGATAAAGATTACCTTTGGGCTGTTTTCAAATCGTAGGCCCCTTGTACATGAAACAAGAAACATACATGTGTTCTTTGATGCGCCTTCCTGACTTTATTAAATTATATTCCTTGTATAATACAGTACACTTGTTGGAGCTTGTTTTAAATTTGTTTGAACATTTTTCCAGTAAGCAATGAAACAAAAATGCATGAACCAATAATAACAAAACTGCCCAGTTCAGAACATTTCCATCATAAAACTCTGCTCAAACTTCTGCAACCCACCAGTATCACTAAATATGCACAATCTCCGCAGAAGTAAAAGTCATCTAAATTCCACATTAAAGAGATCTCTGTAACTAGGCTGCTGCTAGCAAACAACTTTATATTTCATTGTTTCATCTACAAGTAAAGTGCCTGTTGTTCTTGAAGAATAAATTGCCTATGTTACATTAAAAAAATGATAAGCTAGTAATATTTCAGTAGGGAATGGATGGCAAACCAATAACAGGTTCAGAGGTAATAGTATCTCTGCTGAAGGAGGACATTCTCAGGACTGCAATGTCCACCCCCTTTAAAAGCATAACACAGTACAGTATCAGCAATCCATCTACAGGCTGTGGGAGTAGAACCCACAGCCTTCTGCAGCAAAAGCAAGTATACTACCTGTTGTGTTACTAGCAATGCAAGTAGATGTTGCATAAGCAGCACTAAATGTCTCTTTCCCTGAAGAACTGTGCAGCACAAGAAATCAGGAGAAAGCCAAAATTTATGGGGTGGTGGACAAAGGCCCAAAACTGGTGACACATTTTAAACATTGCTTGTATAATCTTAGAAAGTTACTAGAATAAAATGTTGTGTTTCCTAAAAGATAGGAAGACAAACTTAAAGGGCTATCATTATTTAGTGAATTCAGTTCTCACTGATTTGCCAGAATAAAATAAAATGTATGATTTTTAACATTTGTTTACTGGGAAAGTCTGACTTTGGAACAAAGCTAATTTTCAGCAAAGGCCTGGGGAAAAATGCTTCAGACACATATATTTGTATTGTGGAAGGAAAGTGGAGAACCCAGAGGAAATCCACACAAACAGAGGGAAGACATGCAGACTCCACACAGAAGGCACTTCAGCCAAGAATTGAACCAGAGAACCTCTTGCTGTGAGTCAACAACATTACCACTGCACCATCCATATTTTAAGAGGAGCTGACCAAAAGTATGAGCCAAACACATTCCAGACATTATGGGAAAATATGTACAGTTGAGAGCTATAAGTTAACTCCTCCACACAGAAGGCACTTCAGCCAATAATTGAACCAGAGAACCTCTTAGTGTGAGGCAACATTATCACTGCACCATACAAATTTTAAGAGGAACAGACCAAAAGTATAAGCCAAACACATTCCAAACATTATGGGAAAATTTGTAAAGTTGAGAGATATAACTCCTTCAACTAAAAGTGGTGGTATGGGTAAAGAACTCAGGCTCTTGCTCCTTGTACCTAAAGTACAGGGTTTGAGCCTGAGTAACCCTAACCACCAGGCATATCTATCTGGGGCAACACACACACACTTCAAATAAACAACAGCCAGGATGGATACTTCAGATGCAAGGACAATTCCGCATTCTGCAGCGCATAAACATCTTGGTAATACAGCAAAAATCCAAACTAAAGTGCTTTACCTGGAAATAAATCTAATTCTCAGCTGTTCAGTGTTCAGAAGGCTTCTCTTCTTGTCTGTCCCATGGCTTGTAAGAGCAAGCCCTCAGCTGTTAAACTCACTCACAGTCTCCATCCCAGAGCAAGCCCTCAGCTGAATTCCAGTAGGCTGCTCATGAACTGACATCACGTCATATGCCTCCGTGTGATGACGTCAGTCTGAAAAAAGCTGGAAAAACTTTTTTAAAAAACACAACGTCAGGAAATTTGGAAATTAAGGGGTGCCACTTGGGAATCGTGGCACCCCATTATTTAGACCTTAAAAACCGAGAGATTCCGTACAGTTGAGAGGTATGTTCCAAATACTTATTGTTTAATTTATTCTTCTTGTTTTCCTTTTTTATTATTTCCTACATGAGTTTGTAATTTTAAATTATCAAGTAGTTCTGTAATTCACATAAATCTTTGCCCATTGTTTTCTTTTGTTATAATACCAGTTATTAATTCTACCTATAAGAAGGCTTTTAAAGCATCCCAGATATATATATATATATATATATATATATATATATATATATATATATATATATATATATATATATCAGATGTGTCTTTAGTATTATTAATATCAAGGAAATTTTGAATTTCAGAAGTGAAGAATTCTTTAAAGTCTTTTAGTGTCGTTAAATAAGCCGGAATTATTTTAATTTGTACAGAGTAATTTGTAATACATTTGTGACTTGTCTATTTCTTAGGTGCCGTACCTTCAACTACTTCTAACTTTTTTCTATCACTCCATTTCAGGAAGGGTTAATTGTATAACTGCTGCTCAATGTGTCTTAAACCTGAATGCAATGTTATGTATATATAACTTTGAAAATAATGTTCTGTTTTGTAAAGTGTTTATTATATGTGCTAAATGCTGTTATTGTTTATGACTGTAATCTGTTTGAAACTAGCATTTACTAAATGTTCAATGTGTATTATTATCTTGGAGCTTTTCTACCCGGGCCTCCGCTGAAAATGGACATATATCCAGTTGGACTATCCTGGTCAACAAACGTAAAATAAATAAAAAAATACATGAGTGTGCATAATTTCAAACTATGTACACATTTCTGCGTCTTGTTGTTATCCCTACATTTGGGAATGTCTTGAGAATCACTGTCAGCTGGAGACATTAGGAAAGGCCATAGGTTTGATTTTGTAAATTTATATAGGTCAGAAAATGCAGTATAAGACAACGCAACACAACACACATACATGCAGAAATGAACCGCAAACTAATCTCTTAGTATGTCTATATGACTATCCCTCTCTCCAAATGCTCACCTCTTCCCATCCATTCTGTGTCATCAAATAAACCTCCTTTATTTAATACTGTTTCCATAAGCCATGCTTCCATCAGTATTAACAGGCTTGGTCCCTCATGTGTTTCATAATTAACCGGTATCATAAGCATAAGGAGTGAACGACTGCAACTGTCATGACAAATATGTAAATTATGACATAGAAACATGACAGTAACACACATCTGTTCTGTATTTCATCATATTCACATATGATTGTATGTATAAACTGCTTATGTGCATGAAGGTTGGCACGGAGCACCATAGACTATGCTATTTCCCATTCTAATTTCAACACCTCAAGATATGATTACACATGCTAATACTTTGCCATTAGCTGTACAAATCAGTGTGCCAGTTGTGCATTTCAGGAGAAAGTTAAAAAAAATTAAAACAGAGAATTATGTGAGTAGGCTGTTCAACTTCATATGTGTTCGTGGAATTTTGAAACCAAGTGCATCTCGATTTCACAGTGATGCTGATTCAGTTAATTTAGTTTGGTAATATATGTCTGTACTCCAATGGTTACACTTCCAACTTTTTTCCAATGATGTATACACTTTCATACAAAATCCAACAGTGTTATTCAGAAGTGCACTGTAATATTTTGGAAGTATCTATTTGTGTTGTCAATGTACATTGTCCAAGCATGAGCCACTAAAACTGACAGAGACACAATAAATTGTTACTATTTGCATTCAATCATCTTGGGATGAACTATGAATGCTTGCTTGACAATCCAGTGTTTTTCAGTTGTGATTGTCATTGAAACACCACACTGTGAAACAAGTACAGGTCACAGAGTGACAGTACTTAGTATCAGAGCAGTATTTGATTATGTTGGGCAAGCACTGTGCTGTTATATTGGCCTGTACAGACACATACCTTTGTCCCAAAACCTGTGATGCCCAGTACCTGATCTTCAAAACACTGATGTTAATACATACAAATGTGCATTTTCATATCTTTAAAATTAGACTTCTCCTGTGACACTTGCAATTCATACTGTGTTCTCTAGATTGTGTAACTAATTAGGCAGTTAGTTCAAATCTGATGGTGGTAAACTTGTGTGTGGTTCTTGTGTCAACTAAGTAAAGCTTCAAAAACAGATATGCTGTGACCACTTTCACTCAGGAGAAAACCCTATGCATTTTATCCCACTTTTAATACCAATATCTTATCTGCAACATACTGATGAGGACATCCTGTCAAAAATTCACTCTCTCCTCTTAAATGATAGACTTCTAACATGGTGCTTGCTATTCATACTGTGTAGTCTAAATTGTGTAACTAGTTAGGGAGGTAGTTTGAATCTGAGAGTGGTGAGCGTGTGTGTGTCTGTGTGTGTGGGTGTGTGTGTATGTTTGTGTGTGTGTGTGTGTGTGTGTGTGTGTGTGTGTGTGTGTGTGTGTGTGTGTGTGTGTGCGCGCGTGTGTGTGTGTGTGTGTGTGTGTGTGTGTGGCTTCAGTGCCAAATAAGTAAAGCTTCAACAATAGATGTGCTATGTCCACTTCCACTCACGCTTCAGCAATAGATGTGCTGTGTCCACGTCCACTCAATAGACAAATCTAACATTTGACATAGCTCCTTCTGGACTTTATTCCAATTTTAAAATCAACATCTTACCTGCAGATCATGGGGGAAATCAGAAGAAGCTGGTAACTGAGATAAAAGTGAAGATAGTGGAACAGGTTGAACAGGTTTAAATATCTGGAAGGGGTGGTTGAGGAGAAAGGAAGTCTGAATGATGGCATCAAGACTAGAATCAGAGGGGCTGCCACCAACTGGCAAAGAGTGGAGGGGTCGTATATGACAGAAGAATGCCCAAGAAGCTGAAAAGTAAGGTGTACAAAACAGTGGTGTTAACAGTACTGCTGTGTGGTACAGAAACCTTGGCAGTAAGGGCAGAGTAGATGAAGAGTCTAGAGGTGATGGAGATTAAATACCTAAGATGGGTGGTACGATGCACACTGTGGGAGAGATGAAGAAATGAGGACATCAAATCAGAACTTTAAGTAGCTGCAATTGCAGAGAAGGTCAAAGGGAACAGATTACAATGGTTTGGGCACATGTGCAGAGAAGCAGAAGACAATCTGCTGATGAATATTTCGGTCAGACAGGAAGAAAGCAAGGGGAAATGAGGGCAGCCAGCAAAGAGGCAGATGGATTGTTTGAGAGAAGACCTGCTACAGTTAGGCATGAGTGCTGAAGAAGGTAAGAGAATGGTATTTAATACAGAGAGATGGATTCAGTTGACACGATACCCCAACTCCATGTGGAAAATGAGAAAAGGGAGTTGATGATGATGATAATGATGATCTTCCCGGGTCTATATCAGAACACCGAAAGTTCACATTTTTGAATGTTCTTACATCGACCCCCTAATCAGCGAATGCTAACAACATTGAACATTTAGAACAACAAATTTTTTCCTAGGGAAAAAATTTGCTGTTCCAAAACACATACACACAACACAAGCACACCAAACAAACAGCAATCCACACACATACACCCAAAATCTTACAGCTAACCCTACACTAAACTGTACAAACACCACTAACTATCCACTTACCTTAACCCAAACCCTAACCTTAAGGTCCATCACTATTGCACACTCACCTCACCCGCACCCTAACCCTAACTCACCTAACCCGCCCTAACCCTTACATCCATACAATCGCACACATACCTTCCTCGCGCCCTAACCCTAACTCACCTAACCCATGCCCAATCGCACACTTACCTGAACCCAACCTGTAACTTTCCACCACAGCGTTGAAAATAGTGAAACAACAGAAACGCAGAAATGGACAACCAAATTCTTTCCCTAGGAAAAAATTTGGTTATCTATCATTTTGCTATTTTCAGCGTTCGCTGAATACGGGTAGATGTAAGAACATTCGAAAGTATGAACTTTTGGTGTTCTGATATAGATCCGATCTTCCCTGCAGCACATTGATGAAATCTTCCTGACTAAAGTGCATTCTGTCCCCTTAAAAGTCAGACTTCTCCTGTAGTGCCTGCAGTTAGTACTGTGTTCTCTAGGCTGTGTAAATAGATATGTAGGAGGATCATTTCAAATATTGGTCAACATGGTATGTCTTGGCTTAAATGTTAGGTACGTATAGCTTCCTCAAAAGATGTGCTGTATCTACTTCCACTCAGGAGAAGCATTTAAACTGGTTGAGGGCTCCCCTATCCCTTACACCACCTTTATCACAAATTTCTATCCAAGACTTGGAAAGGTGTGGAATTGTGAGGAACTAGCTTTTCAAAAAAGGAAAGAGTGAGAATTAAATTATTTTAATTGTGTTTAAATATCTGAGCTGTACTTAGTGACCTGTGTAGTAATAATACTTGGTACTTTTCTGCAGTCTTCCATCTGTTTACATTTTTTAAGTTTGTTCTGGGACCTTAGTTTTATTTATTAACAGTTGTTGGAAGATTGTTTTTCTGTGTTATTCTGCACTTGTATTCCCAAGGTAGAATTACTTGTAAAAGTTATTCATTGGTATTTTAAACCATGCTGGCCTACAGTCTTATAATTTAATTCACAGTGGTGCAGAACTGTGTAATCCTGCAAGATTTTGAGCCTTAGTCATTTATTATTGCATTTTTTCCATAAACAATGCTATTTGTAATTTTCTGCAGTCTGCTGACTTAAACTGCAGTAGAAGGTCAGTAGTGAGAGAATGGCCTGCGCTTTAGTTCGTGATTCAGTGCTTTTATATTCTGCATATCTTTTGCCTGCTTAAAGTTGCATTCTGTGTCTGCCCCATCCCTTGCAAACACAAACTAAAGGCTCTGAAAAGACTCTGGTATTGCCTTTATTTGATTGGATAGCTCTCCAGCTAGCTCCTATTTCCAGCATACAGCTACCCCCACCCAGTGTCTTTTCTACAAGACTTGGGGAGGTGTGGAACTGTGAGTAACTAGTTTAAAAAAATAGTAAAGAAAGAGAATTAAATTATTTTACTTATTTCAATTCTGCATAAATATTTGAGCTGCACTCAGTGATCTGTGTGGTAATACTTTGTACTTTTATGCTCTGTTCCATCTGTTTGCATTTTTAAGTTTGTTCTGGGACCTTAGACTTCTTTATTAATAGTTATCAGAAGATTGCTTTTCTGTGTTATTCTGCACTTCTATTTCCACAAGAATTACCTGTAAAAGCTATTCATTTGTATTTTAAATCCTGCTGGATCATAGCCTTGCAGTGTAATTTACAGTGGTGGCAGAGCTGTGTAATCCTCTGAGACTTTCAGCCTTAGTCATATATCATTGCATTTTTTCCATAAACAGTGTTACTAGTAGTTTTCTACAGTCTGATGCCTTAACTATAGTAGGTCAACAGTGAGGGAATTGTCCCTGCTACAGTTTGTGCTTCAGTGCTTTTATATTCTGCTTATCTTTGTCCTGCTTAAAGTTGCATTCTGTGTCTGCCCATCACCATTAACAAATTAAGCTAAAGTTTCTGAAAGAGTTGCAGTATTGCCTTTATTTGATTGTAATACTGTGATGGTGGTGCTGCGGTAGCATTGTCGCCTCACAGTAAGAAGCTGTCCAGTTCGATTCTCAGCTAGAGCGTCTTCTGCGTGGTGGCATGCGTGAATGGGCGCACCTTCGTTAAAGGTTGTGCATCAGGGCTGGCAACTCGGCACGTAAAAATCCACTGCCAATCATTAGCGGACCGGAGTTCCGCTGTGGCGACCTAACCGGGAAAAGCCGAAAGACACAAACAAACAATTGCCTTTATTTGAGTGTCTCTTTAGCTAGCCTAGTTGGTTTTCTTCAGCCCCCCCCCACCCTTATTGCTGGTGTTGTTTTATAATAAATCTGTGTCTGTGGCCTCCACCCCTTATGATAATCTGATTTCAACCCCCCCCCCAATTTCATTAGTATAGACTATTGTATAAGGTATTTATATTTCTTCCAACTTTCATATCTAGCTGCTTAGTGCACACTACAGTGTTTATGATAAACCTTTTTTTTTCATCTTACCTTTAAGCATCTATTGTAAGACCACCAGTTATTGAAGAGCCCAAATTCTGCCTCTTGGTAATCATCTTGGGATTAGTGCTTCTGTTTTCTCCTGGTGAGAGGAGGAGTACAGGGACATTATTTCCTGGAGACTGCTGATCACCAGAAAGCCTAATAACTGATTTATAGGCGACAGCTTGGAATTTGTGCTTATATTCTGATCCTGGTGAGAGTAGGAGCAGAGTGCACTGATTCCTGACTCTTTCTGGCTGGAGAGTGAGTGTCTGTGCTTAACGTACCTGACTGGTCTGGTTGCTATTCAAGGCATCTACCAGAAAAAGGCTACAGACCTACAGACCCTTGCATCATCTGGGACAAGACTGTGGCTCAACAAACAGGCTGTGGCCTGCTTCTCTTCTTGAGATTATTGCTAACATTTTGCTTCTGGTGAGAGAAGAAGCAAAGGAGTATTGTATCCCAACAGAGTGAATATATGGTGAGACCAGCATTAATAGTAGCTAGGCAGTAGCCATTCATATGACTCCCCATTTTTCATCATTCTTGACAAGCTAATTTTTTGCTATCAGTAAGTACTGCTTGATTTATTTCTAACTTCAGAATATCTGCCTAAATACTTCATCTTTAATTTTTCAGGGTCTACTTATTAGTTTCCCCTCAAGTGTTTGGCAGTGCTCTGTACAGACTCAGACACATTCAGTGACATTTTTCCTGTAAAAGTACAACTGAAATTTCTCCAGTACCTAGTTGCACACAAGACAACTAGTTTGCAGTGACAAACTAGATACACCTGACAGTCATTGATATTCTCACTCCAACTGTCTAATCAATAAAAAAGGGTCTGTTGCCATGGATATGAACTTTCCTACAGTATCCATTACCAACTTGGTGGATATAGGCATCCTGAGGCAATGTAGAAATTGCCTCATGTTTACTGGCAACCAGTTAATTATCAAACAAACTGATATGGTATGTGAGAGATGTATTTACACAATGTCACTGTAGGCAAAGCTCTCACATAAAAGTACTCTGAATGTCAATAAGATTGTCAGTAGTATACACGCTGCACTCATCACGCACAATTCAAAGTAGACATATAGACCCACATATGCTAAGGCACTTACATGTAGCTTTCCTAAACCACAAAGACCTCCTAGACAAAGTACAGATAGAGAACCTCAGCAACACCAAATGCGCACTTTCAAAACATCACACACATAAACACATCAACCTACATCTCATGGAACCTCTACCTCTAAGCCAATAAGGCAAGCCACCACACAATCCAACATTCTAGTCA
The DNA here is from genome assembly GCF_019279795.1 of Protopterus annectens. Lineage (NCBI taxonomy): Eukaryota > Metazoa > Chordata > Ceratodontiformes > Protopteridae > Protopterus > Protopterus annectens. The sequence goes on along the minus strand of NC_056728.1, from coordinate 1,224,038,435 downwards.
TTGGAGACTCCATCATGAGACACACTGATGTCCCCCTCACCAGGCTGAGTAAGGAGATAGTTACAGTTAGTTGCTTATCAGGGGCTAGAATGCACCACATTACGCATGCACTCAGGTCACTGGACCACAATTACCAATATGACTCAGTCTAAGTCCATGTGGGAGTAAATGACCTGAGACATACCTTCCTAGACTATATGAAGAGAGACATTATGGAGCTCTTGGAATATATGTCTCAGGTTGGTATGAGCTTAGCATTGAGCAGCATTTTACCTTCTGGAAGGATGATGTCAGAATACAAACAAAAGATGATTGACTTTAAAAATTGGTTTAGTTTCTGGTGTCATTCCAAGGGGGTGTAATATTTGTCAGCATGAAAGGAGATGGTCAACAGACCATGCAGCTTTGCCAGGGATGGCCTGCACCTCTCCCCTCTAGGCTTTCGAATATTAGCGAAAACATTGTCTTCCCCCATAGTGTGTTTTTTAGGCAATGCTAAACTGAAAGTACTTCCGACATAGCAAATCAAAACCAAGAAAATCTAAAGGTATTACTGCTCAATGCTAGGAGTCTAAACAAAAAACTCCACTCCCTAGAAGCTCTCTTTACCCTACAGAATGCTGATGTCTGTGCAGTCTCTGAGACGTGGTTTAAAGCCGCTGACAGAACACCAACAGTGCAAGGTTATAATGCCTTCCACACATTTAGACCAGCTACTACACAGACTACAGAGACTATAGGTGGAGGTGTCTCTATTTTCATCAAAAATAAATATACTTCAAGGCTGGTCAAACAGGACAATGCACTTGAGCTGCTCCATGTTCAAATCACCAGAGGTAAAATCCAGTACCACTTCCTTGCAAGTTATAGGTCCCCCCCTCTATGACCCAGGAAATCCACACCATGTATTTAAACTTATTAGAAACACTAACCATGTAATCCAATACCATATTCATGGGTGACTTTAATTATCCCACTATTAACTGGGAACTCTATACGACACCAAACGTACATGCACAGAAATTGTAATTTATTGGTCGTCTGGGCATTTTTTCTATCTCTTTCAACTTTCTGGTTTAAAAGCCTGTGTTTGCACTTTTCCCACCTTTCCTGTACCTAGTCTAGTCCAGATACAGATTTGCTGTATCCAGGACTGCATGTAAGCATCTGAGCCCCCCCCCCCCCCAAGCCATTCTGTGCTGGAGGGAAGCCTTCTAGCTTATCAGTGGGAGTGGTAAGCACTAGGTAGTCTATCTACCACAAGAAGAGTGGTTTCTGCCCCAGAAATTGTAGTTTATTGGCCATTTGAGCACTATTTCCATCTCTTCCAACTTTCTGGTTTAAAAGCCCATGTTTGCACTTCTTTCCCACCTTTCAAAGCCTGTAACTTGTCTAGTCCAGATACAGATTTGCTGTATCCAGGACTGTTTGTAAGCTTCTGAGTGGTGCTAAGTCTGCTCTTCACTTTTTCCCTTAGATCTGCTAGTTTTCTCCTTTCATGCACTTTTACTAGCTTATAAGTCTCACACTTTACCAGACTTCTTGTAGCAATTATTGTAACACACAAAAGTGCTACCACCACTGAACATTCTACAAGGAAACAGCTCCAGTACTTATTATTAATGTCCACCCCTTCAGGCATGTCTAAATGTCAGTTCCCTGTGCTTTCTCCTATTAACCTGGCGAACATGGGCATCCTGAGGGAATGTAGCAACTGCCTCATGTACACTGACAACCCTCTCCTCCTACCTCCCAACACTCAGACTTGTGAGAGATGCACTTATATATCCAAACTGGAAGCCACACACTCTCCAGCCAAGATCAGAATAGCTGGTCAAGAGGAGAAGGTCAACGCTTGCACCACAGCACATGAAACACATAGCCCTCCAGAACACACACCAGCACTGCCTTCAAATAAAAACACAAACCACACACCCACCTTCGCAAAGGCTTTCAATAAAAATCTACCCAAACAGCAGAGACCTCCAAGGCAGAGGCGTACTCAACCACTACAACACAACACTAATCATGAGACACATAACTCTCCTAAACAGTATGTCACTCAACCAAAGGCCCTAAGGCAAAACAGCATGCCCAACACACTAGTCATAGGTGACTCAATAGTGAGGCACACTGATGTCCCACTCAATAGGTTGAATAAGGAGAAAGCAACAGTCAGCTACCTGTCAGGTGCCAGGATCTGCCACATAATGCATGCACTCAGGTCCCTCAACAACAGGTACAAATATGACTCTGTCATTGTACATGTGGGTGTGAAAAACCTGAGATGTACCTCCACGGACTACATGAAAAGACACATGGAGGAGCTCTCAGATTATGTAGCCCAGGCAGGTATGATACTAGCCCTGAGCAGCATCCTACCATCACCCAGAATTATACCACAGTACAAGCAGAAAATGATTGATTTCAACAATTGGCTAAGTTTCTGGTGTCATTCTAAGGCGACCCAGTATCTGTCTGCCTGGAATGACATGGCTGACAGACCTCAATGTTTTGTCAGAGATGGCCTGCATCTGTCATCCCTGAGTTTCTGGATACTGGCCAAGGCTCTTGCCACCCCTATAATGCCTTTTTTATGTGGTGTTCCAAAGACCAAATTATCACCATAACAGTTACAAACTAATGCAATCTTATGGTCATGCTGCTCAGTGCTATAAGTCTAAATCTCAAAATGCACTCACTCAAAGCACTCCTTAAAATGGAGAACATCAACATTTGTGCCATAACAGAGACCTGGTTCAAGGCAGCAGAAAGCACCCTTGCACTATAACTCATTCCACACCTGTCGGCCCCAGAACTTGGACCAAAGCTCCAAAGGCGGTGGTGTTTCCATATTCATAAAGGATGTGCACACCTCCAGACTGGTAGCCCAACATAATGCATCTGAGATACTTCAGGTGCGTAAGACAGTGATTTAGGAGGTAGCCTGCTATAGGTCCCCAACCATGTCCCAAGACTCACACTCCATGTTCCTAAGCACCCTGGAGAATATTAAGGTCCAACCTAACACTCTCATACTGGGTGACTTCAACTACCCCTCCATTAACAGGGAAAACTACCCATGTGCCAATACACTTGACCTTTTCCTGGAATTTATTAATTCCAATGCCCTGAACCAGCTCATTCTTACCCCCAGTAGAGGTAGCAACATCCTTGACCTGGTCATTACTACCATAGGCGAACATTACTCTACACCAATAGTCAACTCTTCCCTGGTTAGATCTGACCATAAACTAATCACCTTGGCAATCCATATCCCTCCCACCCACTCACCCCCTGCAAAGGTAACCACAATGAAAAACTTATCCAAAGTTAACTTTGGGCTCCCAAAAACAGAGGTGGCTAACTTCACGGCACCCATGCAAATGGAGAATAGTTGCATGACCACCGAATCATACACCAATGCACTGTATGAACATTTACACAAATGCATGGATCTCACCATATCCAATAGAACCAAGAAACTATCCTCCAAAAAAAGAAAGCCAACCTGGTGGTCCTCTGCCATAAAGAAACTCTACAACAAGAGGAGAAAACTGATATGGAATAAGGTGTAGTCCCAAGACTGGAAAAACTCCCTTATCAGCCTCAACAAAATGTTGAGATCCCTCATCAAATCCTCTAAAACTAGTTATGAAAACAGAATTGCAGCAGATAGTAAAGACAACAACATGGCCTTCTATAGTTATGTAAAGAATCTCCATAGCAATACCCAGATTTGCACTGAGCTACTGCACAATGGTACCTCCTATACTGAACCAACAGATATTGCCAATATACTGACTGACAGATTCAGTGCCAACCTTACCCCACCCCCCAAAGGACCAGTCACAATACTTGTAGATTGCCAGGTACCCAGTATTACTGCTGCACAGATTAAAACAGCACTGTCCAAGGCCAAGAATACAGCTTCTATGGGACCTGACAATATCCCTGGTTGTGTTCTACATGAACTACAGAGTGAACTGGCACCTCATCTGTGTGCCCTGTTCAATCACAGCCTCACCTCAGGCTTTGTCCCTACCAAATAGCACACTGCTACAGTCATCCCTCTCCACAAAGGAAGAGCGACTACAGACCCTGGGAATTAGCCTTATGAGTCTGATATGCAAAGCTATGGAATGCATCATCATGCACCTAGTAAACAAGGATATAGGGAATCTCTAAACTCTGGATCCCACACAGTTTGGTTTTGTGAAGGGTAGATCATGCCTGCTCAACTTGGTCAACTTTTTTGAGTCAGTCACCAGAGCTGTGGATGAAGGCAAGGTGGTTCATACAGCCTTACTTGATCTGGCCAAGACCTCTGATATCATTCCCCACTCAGGAATCATAGAAAAACTCACTAAGCTAGGCATCAACCCCTATATAACTAGGTGTGTTGCAAACTGGCTCACAGGTAGAACCCACACTGTGAAAGTAACTGACTCCAAGTCAGACTGCTGACCAGTCACAAGTGGAATCTCACAGGGTTCGGTCCTGGGTCCTCTCCTGTTTGGTATCTACTTTTCTGAAGTCCATGTCAACACACACTGACTCTGGCTGACAAAGTTCTCAGATGATTGCAAGTTGGGAGCTATTATTAACTCCCCAAGTGATGTTCACTGAGACCAAGGACTGGTGTCAGAACCATGGCTTTAAGCTCAATGCCAAAAAATATGTCGTCATTCCCTTTGGGAAGAACCCGGTTCCCATGAATTACCACATTGATGGTAGTCCACTGAACACAAAAGGCATTATAAGAGATCTGGGAACACAGGTTGACAGCAACCTCTCTTTTGACCACCACATTGCCACTGTGGTCAGAAAAGTCCTTCTATGTGGAACATCTCATTACTAAGGGTTTTGCATCCAGGAAGAAAAAGGTCATTGTCTCCCTCTACTCTTCCCTAATTAGGCCAATCATCGAGTACAATGCCCCATTTGGCATGTACCTCACTAAACACCTGCAACAACTGGAGAGGCCGCAAAAGTACCTCACAATGATGAGCCTAGGCCTTAAACAGTTGTTCTATATGGACAGACTCAAAAAACTCCAACTTTTCTCTGTCTCATATCGCCTACTTAGAGGCAATCTCTGCTTGACTTACAAAGCCATGTCTGACCCAGCTCTGTTAGAAATGCTACATCTAAAGAAATCCCAATCCCTCCACACTGCATGCTCCAGAGACCTCAACCTCATTACGACAATCAACAGGACATGCTGGAGGGGCAGGTTCATAACCCAGAGACTGCCCATGATATGGAATAGACATCCCATACATGTCAAGCAGAGCACCTCACTGGCCCTCTTCAAGAGAAATCTTGATGTGTGGATGGGAAATAGAAAATTCACTCCAGGGATAACTCCTGTGGCTTTACTCGACAGAGGCACTGGGAACTAAGGTTGGGTGGCACGATGCCAGGCTAATCCTATGGGCTAGGCTTGTAAAGGCTCCAGGGCCATTAGCCTGGTACACACCTATGAACCTATGAGCCTATGAACCTATTACTGGATTTTGTAAACACAAACTCTTTGGACCAGATAGTCAATACACCATCCAGGGGTGCAACCATACTGGATCTGGTCCTCACTAATATGGGAGACTGCTGCATACCCCCTACTGTAATGCCTTCCCTGGTAGGACCACAAAATAGTCTCCTTTGAAGTACAAATAAAATCTGGACCCCCAGCTAAACCTGCAATATTCAGTAACTGTTCTAAGGCTAACCTCCTGCTATTAAGTGATAACCTGGCAAAATGTCAAGCCCCCATAAACCCTGAGAACACTACTGCCTATGCAGAACTGTTCATAGAAACCCTGTACAAGCATGTTAATAGCTGCAGAGAGGCAGCTGTACCCACCAAGAAGAAGTACAGAATTAAGTACAGAATTAACTCAAAAAACAAGACAAATTGGTGGAATCACAAAGTCAATTGGCTGTATAACAGGAGGAAGTAAATCATGGCAATAGTTGGGAAGTGCAGCACCCAGCAGGATAAAAAGACTCTCATCAAACTAAACAAACACCTCAGAGGACAATTAATTATACCAAAGCCAAATTTGAGATAAGTTTGGTCTCCTAGACCAAGGACAACCACAAAGCATTATTTAGCTATGTCTGCAATCACAATTGTTTGCAGAGCTCATTGTAAATGGAGCTACCTGTACTGAGCCAGAAGATATAGCAAACCTCTTGGCTGATAAATTTAGCTCCAACTCTCCCCCTCAACCTTCCTTAAGGAAATATCATCAGATATAACTCTCCCTGCTATCACTGTGGAACAGGTCTTTAATGCTCTCTCTAAGGCCAAGCATACTGCATCAAAGGGCCCAGACAATATCCTGGGATGTCTTCCAAATAGCATGAAACATGACCTATCAGGGCATATGGCATTAAAATGTAACTGTAGCCTCTAAACAGGCTTCATGCCTCATAAATGGAGAAAGGCAACAGTCATCCCTCTACACAAAGGTGGACCATCTACAGACCCTGGAAACTACTGACCCATAATTCTCACTAGTCTTATATGTAAAGCCATGGAAAGCCATGGAAAGAATTATCATGAAGATGATCAATAGAGATATAGTAAACCTCCAGACACTGGACCCAACCCATTTTGATTTCATCAAGGGCAGATCATGCCTACTCAACCTGATGGACTTCTTTGAAAAAGTCACCAAAGCAATGGATGAGAGCAAAATCATTCACACTTTCTACCTTGATGTGACCAATGCATTTGACACAATACCCTCCTTGAGCATTGTTGACAAACTCAGGAGGTTAGGTACAAACCCGTATGTCACCCGATGGATAGTCAACTGGCTCACAGACAGGACCCAGGAAGTTAGAACTGGGGAGTCCATCTCTACAAAGAGGACAGTCACAAGTGTAGTCCCTCAGGGATCTGTCTTTGGGCCACTCCTTTTTGGTATTTACTTCTCATGATTGCAAACTAGGAGCTGTCATTGAATCTCACACTGACACAAATGTTCTCCATGAGGGGCTGACACAGACAAACAACTGGTGTCAGAGCCATAGACTAAAACTAAATGCCAAGAAAAGCAGAATAGTATCTTTGGGAAGTCATCATCCCTGGTAATTATCATATTGACAACACACCCCTTAGAGTTGACCCACTAGTCAGGGGCTAGTGACACACATAGATTGTAATCTAGCATTTTATCATCACGTGTCTAAAGTAGTGAGGAAATCATTCTATGTTGCGCATCTAAGTCCAAGGAAGTCATTGTTCCACTATATTCAGCATTCATCAGACCTATCATTCAGTACAATGCCCCCTTTGGTATGTACCTAACCAGGCATATCCAGCAACTGGAATGTCCACAGAGGTTCCTCACTAAAAGAACACAGGGTGTAAGTAATATGTCCTTTGCAGACTTTCTCAGGGCCCTATCCCTGTATTCTGTCTCCTACAGGCTTTTGAGAGGAGATATATGCCTTGCATACAGGGTATTGTCAGACCCCACTCTGACGGACCTCCTGCATATGCACAAAACAAACAGCACCAGAATTACCCATTCTAAAGACTTAAGCCTTGCCTGTGATATAAATAAGACGTGATGGAGAGATAGATATGTATCTCAGAGACTACCCCATCTATAGAACAGGCTCCCATCCATGTGAAACCGAGTTCCTCCCTAACCCAATGCAAGTGCAACTTGGACAATTGGATGGGAAATCAGAAATTCATCCCTGATTTGGCACCTATGTCTCTAATGGACACAGGTGACCTGTACATGTTTCATCTCTTAGGCCCAAGCTTACACTTAATAAGGGTATCAGAACTTGTCAGAAATTTGGGATGCATGGCTAGGCTTAAAAAGGCCCTTGTGGTTGTTAGTCTAGTAAACACCTATGAACCTATAGATTTACAATACTGAGCACCCACCCAGCAAACCAGTATTGGTCTTGAGTAAACCTTCTTTATACATATCATTTCCATCTCAGTTTCCAGGAGTTCAGCGAAGCTTGAAGTCTTAAGCTGCATTCAAGTCATGTTTTACTTGTATCCAGTTCCATCAAGGCAAAGTTAAATTTCTGTGATTGCTAAATTGTACTTAAGATATTCTGAGTGATCACTACTGTTTCATGCTTTTATGTATGCATTTCACTGTTTTTTTTTTTTTGAACGAACAAAATTGCTCTTCCTTGCACTATTACTGCTGTAAGACTATCTTGAATTTGCATTCGGTAAGTGATTTCCAGCTAGTTGTTTAAGTGGTTTGTGATAGCATTGCCCTTGTAGATCTCTTCCACATTAGGAGGACCGAGTTTATTCATCTTGTTGTGGGGGGGGGGGGTGCCCGGTCTATCTGAGTTGGAAAATACACAAATGGATTTATAGTGGGGTCATTTAATTGGTCAGAGGGCTCATTAGTTATTTTCTTTTTTTCTGTGCTGCTAAAAATTTTGTGCATTTGCATGGATTAGCAGTGCTTTGCATAGTAGCAAACACCTAGAAAGATTGATTCATAAAACTGTACCCTGTAAATGAGCAATAAAGCACAAATACCTTGCATACCTATAAGCTTAGGGCAGCTAATTGGGAGTCAAGTGACAATACTTACAGATTTAGTTGAATTCAGAAGTGTGTAAACATTAAAGTTAGTGGAATTTGGTGCTATTTAGCATAATTTAAATAATATCTGCTGGTGTTGTTTAGTGTAATTCAAGCAATCTCTGTTGGTGTTCCCCATGGGTCAGTACTTGGTCCTCTTCTAAATAATATTTTCATAAATAAACTTCATATCACTACAACACTTACCATTCTGGTTTACTATTCTTTGTTCGAATGGCAAAACATTTGCTGTTCAAAACAACGAACAGTAAACCCAAACACAAACATTCTGACCAGCCACAATGTCGACCCAAATGATCGACACATTTGAGTCGACATTGTGGCCGAAACCATCACGATAGCAGTATAGGAGCTGATGTAAATCAGACTCCTGTATGACATATCATGTTTTTGCAGGGTGGCAAGCCCCCCTGTACCCCTCTGTGGTGGGCTGCACTCCCACACCCCCCTACTAATATATTCTAACTCTGAGATCCCACTACAGTGGGCATATGGATGAATTTCCAATCCCCACTGTACCGCGATCTCCGTGCAGATAGTCGAACACACATACGAATGCACTACTGCATTCACATAAGTGTGTTCGACTATCCCATCCATTTATGTTTTATGCACGACATTCTGATTTTCGGCAGCAGTGCTGCCGACAGACTGTCATTCCCACAAACCATAGTAAATCTACCACTCTTGTACAACATGCTGACAATTCAAGCCTTATCTGCTCTCCTTGATGCATAACAAAATTACAAGGAATAACTCAAAAATCTTTCACTGTCATTGAAATTTGGCTAAAAAAATTCTAACTTGCTGATTAATGCCAAAAAACTTATTCTATTTACTCTAAAACAACACCTTAACCAGAAATACACATTTCATATTACCTCAAGTAATAACACACAAATAGAAACCATAAGCCAAACTAAACTACTAGGAGTCATAATAGATGACAATTTAATTTGATCACCACATACTTCATTCCATCAAGGAAACTCACCACAATTTTGGCTCCGTCTATAGGGCTATACAATACCTGACAGATCAAGCAAGGATTACCTTATCGGCAACATACCTCCTTTCTTCTCTGCTATTTGTTTCCCCTATTCTTAGAAATATCAACACTACTTATAAAACTAAACTAGCCTCCTGCTACTACAAAATAGGTAAATTTGCAAATGATCAACCTTATGAAACAAACCACTGCCTTGCATTAAAACAACTGAAATGGCTTGAACTCCCAAATCAATTGACATACTCACAGCTAATCATTGCCCACAACCTGTTGCACTCTCCAGACAAAATACTGCACTGCACTATTCACCCACTAGAAATCGTCTCTCTAGCAATTAGCTTTTACTATGTGTCAGTAAGACATTCAGCACTGCTGGAGACTCTTTCTACTCTCATTATGTGTCAAAGCTCTGGAATGAAATCCCCACACAGTTAAAACAGACAGAAAACTTAAATCGTTTCAAAACTTTACTTAAAATGCACCTATGTCAAAGATGGCTCTGTTCTTCCTGCTCACCTGGCTAACTTTACTCAGATTACGTTTCTCCAGTCTTACAGCCACACCTTATCGTTCCTCCTTATACTGTACTAATTTCCTAAACTCTTACTTTTCCTTCTTCTCTCACACCCTACCACTAACTACAATTCCTCCTCCTCTGTCCATTTATCTTCATGTTAATTTCCATAATTTCTCCTTTCATATCTCTCTTATCATTTTAAGCTACATTGTACTTTTGTCTGTCTGTAAATTATTAATAACTCAAAAACAACTCAGTTTAATCTTTTCCCTTGCAGTCATTATGCTATAATACATTATTTGTTATTGTATGTTATTTCTCTATTCAATAATCAGCCAATTTACATTAATTTTTCTCGTTTTTGTGTTAAAATGCTATGTTCTTGTAATAAATATGTAAAAATATTTAAAAATCATGTAAATAAACTTATGTATAGCTGTTTTTATCCTGTAATTATAAATGTACATCATATGTAACTTAAATTTGGAGCTTTTCTCCCTAGGCCTCTGCTGAAAATACATTTTACCCAGTCGGACTTTTCCCAGTCAACAAAGACAAATAAATAAATAAAATAAAATAACCTGCCCTGATAATACACCCTTAATAGTCTTCTCACCCCAATAAACCACTCCCATACACCCCCCCCTTTTCTCACAAATCAGTGGACTGGACAGTATGGATATACAATTTCCTAACTTCTTTGTAGCCACCTTGGCGGATATGGGCATCTTGAGACAATGTAACAATTGTCTCATGTTTACTGACAACCCCTTAACCCTTAAAGAAGCAGAGACAGAATGCAAGAGGTGTACTTATACAATGACACTGGAGGCTAAACTTTCACATGCAAGTGCACATCTGGTTATCAAAACCACCCACACAACACCCTTGTCACACAGTACACAGCACACACATATAATAACATATGCTGTGGTATGTAAAACAATCTTCCTAAACAACAAAGATTGCCTAGATCACCCATTGTCAAAGCTCTATGCCTCAGCAAGCCCAAAGGCACTTCGAAAAAAACAGCACCTAACACCACACATACTGTCACTGTCAATGGGGCCCCAAACTCTATGCTACTAAGGGAAGCAAATACACTTCCCAGGACTCTTGTCATAGGACACTCCATTGTAAGATATAATGATGATCCTCTAACCAGGCTGAACAAGGAGAAGAAGATAACTGTTAGGTGCTTATCAGGAACCAGAATCTGCCAAATCATGCATGCACTCAAGTTATTCTGCCAAAGGTACCAGTATGATGCCATCATAGTCCATATAAGTGTAAATGACCTGAGGTGCACCTCCCTGGACTATACAAAGAGAGACATTACGGAGCTTTCAGTCTATGTGTCTCAGGCTGGTATGAGCCTAGCACTGAGTAGCATATTGCCATCACTGAGTATGATGCCACAATATGAGCAAAAAATGATTGATTTCGACAACTGACTGTCTTTCTGGTGTCCTTCTAAGGAGATCTAATATTTTTCAGCTTGGGAGGACATAGTTAACAGACCACATTGTTTTGCCAAGGATGGTCTCCACCTCTCCCCTCTTATCTTTCAAATGCTGGCTAAAAATGTATCCATTCCCATAGTGCCTTTTACAGCAATGCCAAATTAACAAAGCTATCGACATAGCAAAATCAACTCAACTGAACATCAAGGTGTTACTGCTTCATGCCAGGAGCCTAAAAAATACACTCCCTCCAAGCTCTCCTCACATTTGAGAGTATAGACATTTATGCAGTTACCCAGACATGGTTAAAAGTGACAGAGAGTACTGAAGCAGCACAAGCGTTCAGTGCCATCCTCATGTTTAGACGAGTAGCTGCACAGACAAGGGCTAAAGTAGGAAGTGTCTCAATATACATCAATAACAAGCATACCTCTAGGGTGGTCCAACAGGATGATGTACTGGAGTTCCTCTGCATGCAGTTCACCGCAAAAAAAATCCTGTACCATATCCTAGCCATCTAAAGGTCAACCTTCATGTCCTAAGAAGCTTACAATGCATACATGAACCTACTGGGGACACTTACCATCCAACGTAACACCCTACTTATTGGAAACTTTAATTACCCCCTATAGACTGGGAATCCTCATAACCTCAAATCTACAGGCACAGAGATTCTAGGACTTTGTAAATACAGACATACCCCAGAGGCTCCAACATACTGGACCCCATGCATACAAATATGAGAGTAATCTTCTCCTCCCCCAATGTCTCATCCTCCCAGGGGGGTCTATAGTAGATTGTCAAAAATCTTCTTTCATTGATGGCTTATTCATCGACCCCTATTCATTGAAACTAACTTCAGCGAACATCAACATTTTACACAGGGTAAGAAACCAATTAGCCAACACCACAACTTTGCCCTTTTCCCCACTGTAGTGCAATCTCAGACTTGGAATGTATACATATATATATATATATATATATATATATATATATATATATATATATATAAATATATATATATATATATATATATATATATATATATATATATATGTATATATATGTATATATATATATATATATATATATATACATATATATATATATATATATATATATATATATACATATAGTTGGGGGGTGATTCCCCCCACTTGGGTGGGTTTGATTTAATTTTGTGCATTTGCATGGATTAGCAGTGCTTTGCATAGTAGCAAACACCTAGAAAGATTGATTCATAAAACTGTACCCTGTAAATGAGCAATAAAGCACAAATACCTTGCATACCTATAAGCTTAGGGCAGCTAATTGGGAGTCAAGTGACAATACTTACAGATTTAGTTGAATTCAGAAGTGTGTAAACATTAAAGTTAGTGGAATTTGGTGCTATTTAGCATAATTTAAATAATATCTGCTGGTGTTGTTTAGTGTAATTCAAGCAATCTCTGTTGGTGTTCCCCAAGGGTCAGTACTTGGTCCTCTTCTAAATAATATTTTCATAAATAAACTTCATATCACTACAACACTTACCATTCTGGTTTACTATTCTTTGTTCGAATGGCAAAACATTTGCTGTTCGAAACAACGAACAGTAAACCCAAACACAAACATTCTGACCAGCCACAATGTCGACCCAAATGATCGACACATTTGAGTCGACATTGTGGCCGGAACCATTACGATAGCAGTATAGGAGCTGATGTAAATCAGACTCCTGTATGACATATCATGTTTTTGCAGGGTGGCAAGCCCCCCTGTACCCCTCTGTGGTGGGCTGCACTCCCACACCCCCCTACTAATATATTCTAACTCTGAGATCCCACTACAGTGGGCATATGGATGAATTTCCAATCCCCACTGTACCGCGATCTCCGTGCAGATAGTCGAACACACATACGAATGCACTACTGCATTCACATAAGTGTGTTCGACTATCCCATCCATTTATGTTTTATGCACGACATTCTGATTTTCGGCAGCAGTGCTGCCGACAGACTGTCATTCCCACAAACCATAGTAAATCTACCACTCTTGTACAACATGCTGACAATTCAAGCCTTATCTGCTCTCCTTGATGCATAACAAAATTACAAGGAATAACTCAAAAATCTTTCACTGTCATTGAAATTTGGCTAAAAAAATTCTAACTTGCTGATTAATGCCAAAAAACTTATTCTATTTACTCTAAAACAACACCTTAACCAGAAACACACATTTCATATTACCTCAAGTAATAACACACAAATAGAAACCATAAGCCAAACTAAACTACTAGGAGTCATAATAGATGACAATTTAATTTGATCACCACATACTTCATTCCATCAAGGAAACTCACCACAATTTTGGCTCCGTCTATAGGGCTATACAATACCTGACAGATCAAGCAAGGATTACCTTATCGGCAACATACCTCCTTCCTTCTCTGCTATTTGTTTCCCCTATTCTTAGAAATATCAACACTACTTATAAAACTAAACTAGCCTCCTGCTACTACAAAATAGGTAAATTTGCAAATGATCAACCTTATGAAACAAACCACTGCCTTGCATTAAAACAACTGAAATGGCTTGAACTCCCAAATCAATTGACATACTCACAGCTAATCATTGCCCACAACCTGTTGCACTCTCCAGACAAAATACTGCACTGCACTATTCACCCACTAGAAATCGTCTCTCTAGCAATTAGCTTTTACTATGTGTCAGTAAGACATTCAGCACTGCTGGAGACTCTTTCTACTCTCATTATGTGTCAAAGCTCTGGAATGAAATCCCCACACAGTTAAAACAGACAGAAAACTTAAATCGTTTCAAAACTTTACTTAAAATGCACCTATGTCAAAGATGGCTCTGTTCTTCCTGCTCACCTGGCTAACTTTACTCAGATTACGTTTCTCCAGTCTTACAGCCACACCTTATCGTTCCTCCTTATACTGTACTAATTTCCTAAACTCTTACTTTTCCTTCTTCTCTCACACCCTACCACTAACTACAATTCCTCCTCCTCTGTCCATTTATCTTCATGTTAATTTCCATAATTTCTCCTTTCATATCTCTCTTATCATTTTAAGCTACATTGTACTTTTGTCTGTCTGTAAATTATTAATAACTCAAAAACAACTCAGTTTAATCTTTTCCCTTGCAGTCATTATGCTATAATACATTATTTGTTATTGTATGTTATTTCTCTATTCAATAATCAGCCAATTTACATTAATTTTTCTCGTTTTTGTGTTAAAATGCTATGTTCTTGTAATAAATATGTAAAAATATTTAAAAATCATGTAAATAAACTTATGTATAGCTGTTTTTATCCTGTAATTATAAATGTACATCATATGTAACTTAAATTTGGAGCTTTTCTCCCTAGGCCTCTGCTGAAAATACATTTTACCCAGTCGGACTTTTCCCAGTCAACAAAGACAAATAAATAAATAAAATAAAATAACCTGCCCTGATAATACACCCTTAATAGTCTTCTCACCCCAATAAACCACTCCCATACACCCCCCCTTTTCTCACAAATCAGTGGACTGGACAGTATGGATATACAATTTCCTAACTTCTTTGTAGCCACCTTGGCGGATATGGGCATCTTGAGACAATGTAACAATTGTCTCATGTTTACTGACAACCCCTTAACCCTTAAAGAAGCAGAGACAGAATGCAAGAGGTGTACTTATACAATGACACTGGAGGCTAAACTTTCACATGCAAGTGCACATCTGGTTATCAAAACCACCCACACAACACCCTTGTCACACAGTACACAGCACACACATATAATAACATATGCTGTGGTATGTAAAACAATCTTCCTAAACAACAAAGATTGCCTAGATCACCCATTGTCAAAGCTCTATGCCTCAGCAAGCCCAAAGGCACTTCGAAAAAAACAGCACCTAACACCACACATACTGTCACTGTCAATGGGGCCCCAAACTCTATGCTACTAAGGGAAGCAAATACACTTCCCAGGACTCTTGTCATAGGACACTCCATTGTAAGATATAATGATGATCCTCTAACCAGGCTGAACAAGGAGAAGAAGATAACTGTTAGGTGCTTATCAGGAACCAGAATCTGCCAAATCATGCATGCACTCAAGTTATTCTGCCAAAGGTACCAGTATGATGCCATCATAGTCCATATAAGTGTAAATGACCTGAGGTGCACCTCCCTGGACTATACAAAGAGAGACATTACGGAGCTTTCAGTCTATGTGTCTCAGGCTGGTATGAGCCTAGCACTGAGTAGCATATTGCCATCACTAAGTATGATGCCACAATATGAGCAAAACATGATTGATTTCAACAACTGACTGTCTTTCTGGTGTCCTTCTAAGGAGATCTAATATTTTTCAGCTTGGGAGGACATAGTTAACAGACCACATTGTTTTGCCAAGGATGGTCTCCACCTCTCCCCTCTTATCTTTCAAATGCTGGCTAAAAATGTATCCATTCCCATAGTGCCTTTTACAGCAATGCCAAATTAACAAAGCTATCGACATAGCAAAATCAGCTCAACTGAACATCAAGGTGTTACTGCTTCATGCCAGGAGCCTAAAAAATACACTCCCTCCAAGCTCTCCTCACATTTGAGAATATAGACATTTATGCAGTTACCCAGACATGGTTAAAAGTGACAGAGAGTACTGAAGCAGCACAAGCTTTCAGTGCCATCCTCATGTTTAGACGAGTAGCTGCACAGACAAGGGCTAAAGTAGGAAGTGTCTCAATATACATCAATAACAAGCATACCTCTAGGGTGGTCCAACAGGATGATGTACTGGAGTTCCTCTGCATGCAGTTCACCGCAAACAAAATCCTGTACCATATCCTAGCCATCTAAAGGTCAACCTTCATGTCCTAAGAAGCTTACAATGCATACATGAACCTACTGGGGACACTTACCATCCAACGTAACACCCTACTTATTGGAAACTTTAATTACCCCCTATAGACTGGGAATCCTACGCAACCTCAAATCTACAGGCACAGAGATTCCAGGACTTTGTAAATACAGACATACCCCAGAGGCTCCAACATACTGGACCCCATGCATACAAATATGAGAGTAATCTTCTCCTCCCCCAATGTCTCATCCTCCCAGGGGGGTCTATAGTAGATTGTCAAAAATCTTCTTTCATTGATGGCTTATTCATCGACCCCTATTCATTGAAACTAACTTCAGCGAACATCAACATTTTACACAGGGTAAGAAACCAATTAGCCAACACCACAACTTTGCCCTTTTCCCCACTGTAGTGCAATCTCAGACTTGGAATATATACATATATATATATATATATATATATATATATATATATATATATGTGTATATATATATATATATATATATATATATATATATATATATATATATATATATATATATTTATATATATATAGATATATATGTATATATATATATATATATATATATGTATATATATGTATATATATATATATATATATATATATATATATATATATATATATATATACATATAGTTGGGGGGTGATTCCTCCCACTTGGGTGGGTTTGATTTAGTGGGATTTGTGTATCTCTGGGATAGTGGGCAATTAATTACTTACTTACCCTGTAAAAAATTGTGCTACTTGCTGAAGTTAGTTTTGATGGATAGGGGTTGATGAATAAGCCATCTATGAAAGAAGATTTCAACAATCTATATAGACCACCTCCCTGGTAAGGTCTGACGATAACATGGCCTCCTACAAAATCAGCTCTGTAATCCCATTAAAACTAGTACAATTAGGAATTATTCCAAGGCAAATTGCCTTTTATTAAGTGATGGATTGTCAAAATTCAATGCCCCTGCAAACTCACAGAACACAGCCGCCTCTGCTGAATTGCTCTCAGTAACTCTATACAACCTTGTCATTGGCTGCATAGAGGCTGCTGTACCTACCAAAAAAAAAAGCCCAGGACTAGCCCTAGAAACAAACCATCTTGATAGCATCCCAAATTAAACAGGATATACAACAAATGGAAGAATATTAGCCAAAATCAGGAAGGATAACTCCCATGAAAACAGAAACTCTCTCATCAAAGTTAATAGGAAATTAAGAGGGCTAATAAGGTCAAGCAAAGCTTTGAGGTTAAGTTAGTCTCCCATGTGAACACTAAGGCCTTTTGCTATGTGAGCAACCTCAATGGCAGCACACAACAATGTGCTGGATTGGTGGTTACTGTTGCCACATTCACGGAGCCTGGTGATATACTGAACCTGTTAGCTGGCAAATTCAGTTCCAACTTTACCCCCTCTCACCCCAACTAATCCCCAAGAAATATCCTCAAACATAACACCGCTAACTATAACTAGGGAAATGTACTGGCTTCACTCACTAAAGCCAAGAACCCAGCCTCAGTGGGTCCTGATAATATTCCAGGATGCCTCCTGAATAGTGTAAAATATGACTTATCAGGATCCCTTGAGTCATTATTTAACTATAGTCTTAAAACAGGCTTTGTGCCATGTGACTGGAGGACTGCAATGGTCATCCCCTATTCATAAGGAAGGAAATTCAACAGATCCTGGGAACTACTGACACATTAGTTTGACTAGTCTCAATTGCAAAGCCATGGAAAGAATCATCATGGAAATTATCAACAAGGAAATTGGAGACCTCCAGGCACTGGATCCATCTCAGTTTGGTTTTGTCAAAGGAAGTTCATGCTTACTGAATCTGGTAGACTTCTTTGAAAATGTCATTAAGGCAATAGATGAGGGGAAAATGGTAAATACTACATACCTAGATCTGGTCAAAGCATTTGATACAATAACCAACTTTGACATTGTCAACAAACTTATGGAACTAGGTATAAAACAGACTAGGTAGCTAGCTGGCTCACTGATAGGACCCAGAAGGACAGAATCTGTGAGGCCACCTCCAGAAAGAGGGCAGTTATCAATTGAGTCCCCCAGGGCTCTGTGTTGGGTCCACTTCTCTTTGGCATCTACTTCTTGAATGCCAAAGCCAATGTTAAAGGCTTCTGGTTGACCAAGTTCTCAGATGATTGCAAACTGGGAGCAGTCACTGAATCCCCCCTTAAGATAAGAACACCCTTCAGGAAGGTCTAATACAGACAAACGCTTGGTGCCAAAGACATGGCTTAATACTCAGTACTAGGAAATGCATTACAGTACCTTTTGGGATGTCTACCACCTCATGTACCTATGTCATCAAAAAATGTCCTTAAAAGTTGATTCATTAGTCAGGGATCTGGGAACTCATGTAAACAGTAACGTAGCCTTCAACCAGCATATGTCCAAGGTAGTAAAAAAATATTCTATGTTGCTAAACTTATAAGCAAGGACATGAGATCTAGGCCCAGAGAGGTCATCCAACCATTGTACTTGATCCTCATCAGACCCATTGTAGAGTATAATGCTCCCTTCAGTATGTACCTGACCAGACACATGCAGCAACTATAATGTTTGCAAAGGTTCTTTACAAAATGAATCCAGGGAGAAAACACCATGCCCTATGCCGATCTACTAAAAGCCCTGTCTCTTTACTTGGTATCATACAGACTTCTGAGAGGTGATCTTTGTCTGTCATACAGGACATCCCTGGACCCTGCTATGATGATTCTTCTGCACATCCGCAAAACAAACAGAATCAGGACTACTAGATTAAAAGACTTAAATTTTGTCTGAGACATAAATAGAACATATTGGAGAGACAGATAATGTTTTTCAGAGAATTCCTTTTTTCAGGAACAGGCTCCCATCCATGTGAAGCAGAGTTCCTCCCTATCCCTTTTTAAATGCAATGTGGACCAATGGATGGATAATCAGAAATTCAACCCTGGTCTGGCTCCTATGTCTCTGATGGACAGAGACAGTCAGTAAATCACCATCTATATAAATCAAATTTGTGGGTCACATTTGGGTGCACAGCTAGGCTTATAAGGGCCCCTACTGATTTTTAGCCTAATTTACACTTATAAACCTATGAATCTATGACATATTCTATGCAACAGTGTTGAATGAGATCAGCCTGTCATAAGTGCACTCTCCCTCTATAAAAGTCAGATTTCACCTGCAGTGCTTGAGTGTTTGTGGTTAATACTGTTTGAATGCAACATTGATGAATTTGTGTGTGTGTGTGTGTGTGTGTGTGTGTGTGTGTGTGTGTGTGTGTGTGTGTGTGTGTGTGTGTGTGTGTGTGTGTGTGTGCGTGTGTGTGTGTGTGTGTGTGTGTGTGTGTGTGTGTGTGTGTCTTTCAAGTATCCAAAACGAATGAGATAGAAAACTCACTTTAATTTAAAACATAAAACAAAGCTTTCGGGAATAACCCTTCCTCAGTGTTACTTAATACATTTTGAATTACAAACATTCCCTTTATATAATAAGGACAGACAAAACATCACATGACACAGCCAGCCTATAGAATGACATGAGAGAATACATGAAAGAAATCAATTAAATTATTAAAGCTATATCTCTATATTTAAAACATAGTAACACATCTATTAAATTAATACTCAAAACTTGTCATAGAACACAGTATGAATACAATTCATAAAACAATCCGTATACATCTTATAATATGAACAGTATAAACAGATAAAAACATAATTAGCGATATTGTTTTTACTTAAATTCCAGCATTGGCTTAATAGTGACCATATTGTTTAACCTAGGTTTTTTTATCAGCATTCAACCTGACAATCCACTTATATTCGGCAGCTAGGCTTATAAGAGCCCCTACTGATTTTTAGCCTAATTTACACTTATGGACCTATGAATCTATGACATCTTCTGTGCAACAATGTTGAATGAGATCAGCATGTCATACGAGCACTCTCCCTCTATAAAAGTCAGATTTCACCTGCAGTGCTTGAGTGCTCGTGGTTAATACTGTGTTTGAATGCAGCATTGATGAATTTGTGTGTGTGTGTGTGTGTGTGTGTGTGTGTGTGTGTGTGTGTGTGTGTGTGTGTGTGTGTGTGTGTGTGTGTGTTGTGTGTCTCTCAAGTGTCAGGAACATATAATTTTATCAACAGAAGTGAAGTATCTACTTCTACTCAGAAGAAATATTTAAACTGAGGGAGGACTCCCTTTATCTGTCTTTTACCACAAACATCTTCCGTGCAACACACTGATGAGGTCATTTTTTGATAAGTGCACTTGGTCACTATAAAAGATAGACTTCTTGTGTTGCACTTGCAGTTAGTGCTGTGTTCTCTAGATTCTATAAGTGGGGGTTGAATCCAGCATTGCTTAAATAGTGTGACTGTGTGTATTGTCATGTGCAATTGATACTGTGACAAAGCCCTTATGTACACTTCAAGTACACTTCAATTTAGGTGACTTATCTTCTGAGGGCCACCCTATAAATTTCTATCATCTCCAGGCAAAATGCAATTTTGGCAATATACTTACTAGATAATGTTTTCAAAACTGCACTATCTCATAGTTGTAATATGACTTATCCTGTGGTGTTGGCTGTTAATACTGTGATCTCTAAACTGTGTAATAAGATAGATAAGTGGTTTGAATCCAAAACTGATTGACTTCTGTGAGAGTGTGGTGCGATGTGCTGTGTAGCAAAGGCTTCATAAGCATATAAGATGTGTAGTTGTACAGTGTTTCTTTCTTCTTTAGCAGAACCATCACCCTATTAAACAATTGTGATGTCATCCCTTCAAATGTGCAGTGTCACAACTGTAAACCAGCATCTCATGTTTTGGTTGTGATTATTACAATGTTCTGTATCTTGTGATCTTAGGTAGTCAGTTCAAATCCAGTCATTAATCCTTCGACTCATTTATGTCAGTATGATTGTCAATGTGCATGTAGGTAACAAAGTTGTCACCCAGCTATCTGCTGTGTACATGTATAGCTGGGGATTACCCTTACAAGAACTTCTGTTTATTTTTCACTGAGAAATGCTTTATTTGATACTGATGATGCCATTTGATGAAATTTGGCTTTCCTAAGAGACATACTAAGGCTTCTATTGAGGTGTGAGGAAATGAGACAATGGTCTGTATGTTGTTGCATTAGTAAGGTGTGTGTTCAAATCTGTGATTATCTACACACTGTGCATGATTGTCATTCTACCGTCACAGTGACAACTGCATTACCCATCAAGTGTGTTTGGGTATACCTAGCATCAGGAAATGTTGTGTGACAAATAGACACATAGCAACAATCTTTAAAACAAATTACAGGCACTCATATTCCTTGCAGCAATAACATGATGTAATGCCTTCAAATAGCCAAATATCTCAGAATATAGCCACAATTCTACCATTGCATGTTCATTCTTCACAACAGCATGCAGCTTCTGTTGTCACATAGGTGTTCAAACCCTGCACTGAGTTTCTATAAGCATTGTGTGTCCTTATATTGTTATGCATGAATATCCACCAAAGTTGCAATGTGTCCAATTACAGTGGGAGAGGCCTCCATACATTTTATCTCATACAAATTGTTTGCAACAGAATCATATGATATAATGACTTCATAAGGGTGGAGTCTCACAACTGTGTTAAGATTTTTAGTGTAGGGCATGGGATTCATACACATGTTGCTAGCTGGTGGGCTTGCATAGCTTGCTGTTCAATTCCAGTAAACGGCAACATTGCATGAATGTAATGACATTATATAAACTACAGTGCATCAAGTTATTATTAGCCATTTTTACATTGGACAAAGAAATATAAACACATTTTGTGATTCCATGGCAGTGAAACAGTTGTTCTGTGCATGCCATAGTGTGACTGCTCCTGTGATACATGCATTGAGTACTGACTTGTATAGCATATCTTCACAGATAGAGTGTGGATCAATTCTAGAACAACATAAACAGTTTCCCTGGCCAAGAAACAGTGATACTGCACTGCTCACAGTTGTGTGAACATTAACATAGGCACATATTTGCCATCATTATGACAAATTAATATTGTAATAATTATCATCAAAAGTCCTTTCATACTTCACAAATTAATTTCATTTATTTGTGACAAGATCCATTGCTATCTCCTGTGGCAGACGCAGTCAATACACACCTCCCTAGAGTGTTAAGTATGACAGGTAGGAGTATGAATCTGGTAACATATGTCTGTCAGATAACTGTGTCAGATAGGAGTGGCTTAGGCAAAGAAGGTAGTTATGCACAGTCAGGGGGTAACATTTTTATGGCCTCACCCTCCAAGGTAGGAGATCCATATCCATTACAATAGGAAAGTGTTGTAAGCCCTTCAAGTGTGTTCATTATGACACATACAATGTGCCTATTTCTGTGATGTCAGTGGTTGATACACAGCTTTCTGATATTTGCACTGGCATGTGTTCAAGTCTGGCAAGATGCAGATGTTGAGTATGTCATTGATTGCTCACAGCTATTACTTAATTCCCAAATAATAATGCCCTGTATTGCATGTCTTCATCTTTGCTTCACACTGTACCGTAGAGCTTTATAGGAAATCAGGGCTTACATAACATTGCTTACTGTATGGCATGATACAGGATCATCAGAAAGTGCAGTTGGGTCTGTGTTATTACACTTTCCTGTGTGTTTGTGTTATTTACTTGCTGTTATGGCAGTCTACACTGTAGTTCATCATGAGTATGCCCAGTACAATTAGAGACCTTGATCTAATGCCTTTTCATCAGATCCATGTTGTCATTTGTAACTTTAGTATTTTGAGTGTTGTTATATTATTGTTTAGGATTTACATGAGTATATAACACATACTTGTCTAATGCATGTTTAAAGGTAATATATCCCTTTATATCGCTGCAAATTACAACAAATTGCAAAAATATGTCAGTTTCTGTTGTGCATGAAACAACAACTGTAGGGTTAATTTCTTCTTGTTTATACATGATGATGTGAAAAATACAGCAATATTAAATGCAATGCACAATTGGGCCTTGACAATATCCCAGGATGCCTTCTAAATAGCATGAAATATGACCTATTAGTCCCTCTGGAATTGCTATTTAACTGTAGTCTCCAAGCGGGTTTGTGCCTTATGAATTGAGAATAACAACAGTCATCCCTTTGAACAAAGTTGGGCCATCTACAGACACTGGAAACTACAGACTGATAAGTCTCACTAGTCTCATATGTAAAGCCATGGAAAGAATTGTCATGGAAATAATCGATAATGAAATAAGAAACCTCCAGACACTGGACCCAACCCAGTTTGGTTTCATTAAGGGTAGGTCATGCCTACTTATCCTGATAGACTTTTTTGAGTAGGTCACTAAAGCAATGGATTAGGGAAAAATGGTTCATACTGCCTACCATGACCTGGCCAAGGCATTTGACACAATACCCCACTTGGGCATTGTTGACAAACTCAAGAGGCTATGTATAAAACCTTATGTCACTCAGTGGATAGCCAGCTGGCTCACAGACCTGGACCTAGAAAGTTAGACTTGGGGAGTCCACCTCTACAAAGAGTCCAGTCACAAGCGGAGTCTCACAGGGATTGGTCCTGGGACCACTCTTTCTTGGCATTTACTTTTCTGAAGTCAAGACCACTCTTTTTTGGCATTTACTTTTCTGAAGTCAAGACCAATGTCAGTGGCCTCTGGCTGACGACATTTGCAGATGATTGCAAATTAGGAGTTGTCACTGAATCCCCCTCTGAAACAAATTTTCTCCAGGATGGCCTGACACAAACAAACAACTTGCGTCAGAGTCATGGACTAAACTAACTGCCAAGAAATGCATAATAGTATCCTTCAGGATGTCATCCAACCCTGGTAACTATCATATTGACAACACACCCCTAAGAACTGACCCAGTAGTCAGGGACTCGGGGACACATATAGACAGTAATCTAGCCTTTGGCCACCACGTCTACAAGGTGGTGGAAACCATTCTGCATTGTTCAACATATAAACAAAGGTATGGCATCTAGGTCCAAGGAACTCATTATTTTACTGTATTTGGCATTCATCTGACCTATCACTGAGTACAATGCTCTCTTTCGCATGCATTTAATCAGGCATACCCTTGTATTCTGTCTCCTACAGGCTGTTGAGGAGAGATCGATGCCTGAAATACAAGGCACTGTCAGACCCCATTCTGATGAGACTATCCTGTCTCTGGAACAGGCTCCCCATCCACGTGAAGCAATGTTGTTCCCTAACCCAATTCAAATGTAACTTGGACAATTGGATGAAGAATAGGAAATCCATCCCGAGTTTGGCACCTATGTCTCTAATGGACACAGGCAGCCTGTAAATGGTTCATCTTCCAGCCCCCTAATTGTCAATGTTTCATCTCTGAATGCCGAGCTTAAAGTTATCAAGACTTCCAGAACTTGTCAAAGAACCTATTACTGTTGGCTAGCACAAATAAATTCCCTGCATATATGTCTCATATGCAATACCTGCAGTCTATGCAGATATCCCCTAATGAATCTATTGTCCTTGATAACTGTTAAGACCTATTGTAGCCTCCAAAGGCTCTAAAACTGCTCCCTTGGCTAGATATTTAGATTGGAAATTGAAGATGTTGTGGAAACAGGATGAAAATATTTTACTTGATTCTTGGGACTTCCTTATTAATGTCAAACCTGAATTGTTTTCCAAGGATTTTACCTTTGTTACTATTGGCATTGTCGATTTATTCTTGGTCATCCCACATGATCTTGGGCTTGAATGGTTGGAAGAAGCACTTAGTTTACAAGAGGGGGTATCTGAGAATGATATAGTCCTATGTATAGAACTGGCCAAACTTATACTCAAGAACAACTTTTTGTTTTTTGAGTGTGAGTTCTTTCGGCAGGAGTGGGGTGTTGCCATGGGGGCCAATTGTGCCCCTACATATGCCAATATCATTCTGGCCATGTGGGAACGCAAATTTGTGTTCAATAGCCCCTTTTCCAACTCGTGGAAATTGTACAAAAGATTTCTTGATGACATCTGTTTGTTTTGGGATGACTGTTTAGTCCAATTGGAACAATTTATTGATTATTTGGCACATACCACCACCTTTTTAAATTTTACTTATAAAGCTACACCCCTCTTGATGCATTATCTTGATGTTTCCATCACCAAGATGGAAGGGGGATTTAAATCTAGAATTCATAGGAAGGCAACATTTTCAAATTCCTATATATGGTTTTCTAGTGCACATCCTGTTTACCAGAAAAGGGGTATCATCAAGGGCCCGTAAGTTAGGGCCAGTCGTATGACCTCCCTGGATGAAGACTTTTATAACGAATGTGATATTATTACTGGGATGTTTTTGCAAAGAGGTTATCCCTAGGATATGATTCAGGAGGTCAGGGACGAGGTTATGGCAGGTCGGTATGACAAATATCCCCCTATTTTGGGGAACAGCTCTTTTCCAATGCAGCACCAAAAACCTAGTGAGGATGCTTACTTGCAGTACAACAGAGCTTTTGTTACTAACTTTAGTAAGGATTCATATTTCCTTAGAGGTGTTATTGAAAGGGAATGGGGTAAATTTGTTGAACTTGCAGACCTTGAAGTGTTCAAGAAACATACCCTTAAGTTCATCTATAGAAAGGGGCAGAATATCAAGGACCTGCTTGTACAGAACAACAACACCTGTGTACCCTCACATAGGAAGAAAGGGACGTATAGGTGTGGTTCCTGCCCCCATGCCCCTGCATTGCCCACGCGGAAAGTATTCACATTAAGGGAAGAAACAAAATTTTGTCAGGCAAAATGTACACCCACTGCAACAGCTGTGGGGTGGTCTATATTGCCTTCTGTGGTCAATGTGAGGGGTTTTATGTAGAGAAAACTGAGAGGCAACTGAGACATTGAATTTATGAACACCTCAATGATATTAGGAAGTGCAATTTTACCAATGCACTATATAGACATTCATTAACCTGTGGGGGAGCTAATTTTGCCTTTTTTGTATTAGAGCTAGTACCTAGGGACATCAGGGGAGGCCCATGGGAATCTAAATTGGCTTATCGTGAAACCTATTGGCAAATAGTTTTGGATGCCAGCAGATCCCCTGGTCTAAATGATCATATTTCCTTGTTACCCCTGTTAAAACGCAGGGCGGCTAAATTATGATTTTTTTTAACCTGACATTTTATTTATTTTTTTCTCTGTGGACTGATGTTTTATATAATTTTTTTTAGAAATCCCTTCATATTTTTAAGAAATCCTTTCATCTTTTTAACATGTGATTTGTGTTGTGTCTACAGATTTATCCACTAATTGGTTATTAAGTGGTAGCCTATTACTATTTAAACAGGGTTTTTCACATTCTGTGTATTTTCTGATGAAGTCTGGGAGGTGCCTGGATGAAAACGCATGTTTTGTGCAGCGTTAAGTTGTTTGTACTAGCCAATAAAGAGTGGAGTTTTTCTGTCTTCGAAATCCAGTCGGTTTTCTTTACTAGTTATTTTCTTGACTGGTTCCACATTCTTTGGTTATTGGTTTGCGTATGGAGGAGTTTGAAGGACAGAATCTTGCTGACACCCACAACGAATGCTGTCATGGGTCCGAAGTGGGTGAATTTCACAAACTTGCTGGTCAACTTAGCCAGCTTGTCAACCTACTCACTCCTATTGGCCAGGGGTGTACTGCTTTGCTTTCTAACGCCAGCGTTCCATGCAGCCAGGAAGGGGCGTCTACTTCTGGCTTGCCGCAATGCGTACATGGCTCCCATTCAGGACTTTCAACTACTAACAGACAACCTACACTTCTGCAGGACCACCTGCCGAGGGATACATTGTCCAACACACCTACTGTTTTTCGTATGCAGGACGGGTTATCCCCTGTGGTGGGGGATTCGACAGGCCATGCTCAAGAAAGAGTGAGTTCTTCCCAGGCAGATTTATCTACTTGGTTGGCGAACAAGCCTAACTTTCGGAAACCTGATAATTCTAATTGTAATCCACCGCTTATGGACAACTTTTCATGTGGACTAGATCAGTTACATGACTATCTTTTAAGGTACAAATCTTTGTCCTTGGACAATATGTATTTGATTGAATGTATAATAGCAGGCATTGTACCTAACGGGTTGCATATACATAAATACCCCAACAATGTTGTAGTAGGTTCTGCTTTTCATTCTGAACTGTTGAGTATATTTGATAAATGTGGTCTTGATATTTTGAGGGCTATCATTAAGAACAATGAACAAGAAATGGATAGCCTTAAAACTAGTATTGATAAACTCAATGAGGTCACTACCGATGATTTACTATTTAGCATCGAACAGGAAAGGGCAAGGTACTTTAATATTAGAAAATGTGTAGATGAGAAATGCAAAGACATTTTTAAAAGAAAATACAAAAAGATGGATAGGGACTTGAAGGAGTATAGGGACAGTAGACAATATCCGGCCCCAAAGACACATCCTCATTCTTTTCAAGATGGTAGGAATGGTTCAAGGGGGAATTTTAATCAAAATCATAACCCACCAGAGAGGGACAACAACCGTAATGATGTGAACACTTCCTTGGATACTCACAAGTTTGAAAATGGCTCTTATGACCATGAGGTTGGTCCACGTAGGTCCGAAAGGATCAAGAATTTGAATAAGCCTCAGGGCAACCATTTTTACAAGGGCCCTGTAAACCACAGGGGGGAGGGTATCCCAGGTACCAGAGATACTAGACCCCAGTGTTATTTTGAAAGAAAACTATGTTTTTAGTTATTTAGGGTTTAACATTTTCAATTACAGTGACCTCATTGTTAATGAGGAATTCTTTAGACTTTTTATGAAGGGGTTTAAGTTTATTCCGGCACGTAGAAGTAATTTGACAATGGTTATTATGGATATTAAATTGTTTGTCCGTAAATTGAACCTTGAATTTATTTTTCGACAGGTGGCTACAATCAGACCACCGCACCTCACAGGTTTAGCTCCTACAACCCCCACCCCCCATTGCATCCCTAACTACAAAATCTGGAACAGGTACTTGAGAGGGAAGTCCATAGGGTGCACCCTCACACCTGGTTTTTCCACAATTTAACCATCAACGAGGAGACACTGTTGTGGGAGTTGGCTTCTAACCCTAATGTGAGGGTGATGAAGCCAGACAAGGGTGGGGGGATGGTGCTAATGGATAGGATTCTATATGAGGGGAAGATGCATACCTTGTTGCATGATGACACTAAATATAGCCAGGTGTCACTGAATGAAATACACATCTCTTATCATAAAATTGACTTAGCTCTCAAGGATTTGTTTCACCAAGGGGTTATTGATTTTGCCACTTACACATTCTTGGAAAACAACAAGCCTAGGGTATCATCCATTTTTGGTATACCCAAGGTACATAAAAATACAGAGGATACACCCTTAAGACCTATTGTAGCCTCTGAAGGCTCTAAAACTGCTCCCTTGACTAAATATTTAGATTGAAAATTGAAGATGTTGTGGAAACAGGGTGAACATATTTTATTTGATTCTTGGGACTTCCTTATTAATGTCAAACCTGAATTGTTTTCCAAGGATTTGGCCTTTGTTACTATTGACATTGTCGATTTATTCTCGGTCATCCCACATGATCTCTGGCTTGAATGGTTGGAGGAAGCTCTTAGATTACAAGAGGGGGTATCCGAGAATGATATATTCCTATGTATAGAACTGGCCAAACTTATACTCAAGAACAACTTTTTGTTCTTTGAGGGCGAGTTCTTTTGGCAGGAGCGGGGTGTTGCCATGGGGGCCAATTGTGCCCCTACATATGCCAATATCATTCTGGCCATGTGGGAATGCAAATTTGTGCTCAATAGCCCCTTTCCCAACTCGTGGAAATTGTACAAAAGATTTCTTGATGACATCTGTTTGTTTTCGGATGACTGTTTAGTCCAATTGGAACAACTTATTGATTATTTGGCACATACTACCACCTATTTAAAATTTACCTATGAAGCTACATCCCTCTTGATGCATTATCTTGATGTTTCCATCACCAAGACGGAAGGGGGATTTAAATCTAGAATTCATAGGAAGGCTACATTTTCAAATTCCTAAATATGGTTTTCTAGTGCCCATCCTGTTTACCAAAAAAGGGGTATCATCAAGGGCCAGTTAGTTAGGGCCAGTAATATGACCTCCCTGGATGAAGACTTTTATAATGAATGTGATATCATTACTGGGATGTTTTTGCAAAGAGGTTATCCCTAGGATATGATTCCGGAAGTCAGGGACGAGGTTATGGCAGGTCGGTATGACAAATATCCCCCTATTCTGGGGAACAGCTCTTTTCCAACTCAGCACCAAAAACCTAGTGAGGATGCTGACTTGCAGTACAACAGAGCTTTTGTTACTAACTTTAGTAAGGATTCATATTTCCTTAGAGGTGTTATTGAAAGGGAATGGGGTAAATTTGTTGAACTTACAGACCTTGAAGTGTTCAAGAAACATACCCTTAAGTTTATCTATAGAAAGGGGCAGAATATCAAGGACCTGCTTGAACAGAACAACAACACCCGTGTACCCTCACATAGGAAGAAAGGGACATATAGGTGTGGTTCCTGCCCCCAATGCCCCTGCATTGCCCACGCAGAAAGTATTCACATTAAGGGAAGAAACAAAATTTTGTCAGGCAAAACTTACACCAACTGCAACAGCTGTGGGGTGGTCTATATTGCTTTCTGTGGTCAATGTAAGGGGTTTTATGTAGGGAAAACAGAGAGGCAAATGAGACGTCGAATTTATGAATACCTCAATGATATTAGGAAGTGCAATTCTACCAATGCACTATATAGACATTCATTAACCTGTGGGGGAGCTAATTTTACCTTTTTTGTATTAGAGCTAGTACCTTGG